>NW_027262480.1:132500-165000 GCF_902827115.2 Pseudochaenichthys georgianus
TCAGCAAAATCGAGCAAGGGGGGCCAGAGATATGGAAAATCCACCCAAATGACCCCAGAAGTGGGTTTTTTTTTGCTAAATCTCTCTAAAAAGGTCAAATTTCACTTTGTTTGCATCAATCTTGATACAGGGTACTTATTATATGTTTTAGTTTGGATTCCTAAAGCTTCTAATCTACCATCCCATCATTTAAGGGTGGTTTTCACTATAAGTAATTCTTTTTTTTGGACGGACACAATAATTTACATTTTTTTACTGTGTTCAATCTGAATTTACTTTAAAATAAAAACATCTATATTGATTCTGACTCTTCTACATCCAACTCACAGGTTTATCGTTGCTTTGAGAAAAAAGATTATTAATTTACCCCTTTGAGAACAAAGAAACAGGCTTGGGGCTTAACATGTTTAATAGATCATTAAACACAAAGACAAAGGTTTTATTGTACATGAATTGTGATATGTATCTTAGACATCCCTGTAGACTCAATTAGTTGTGCCCGAGTCACTGGGAGTGTGAGGACCTTTTAACCTTTGAATGATGTCATGGTGTCAGGAGGGTTTGGAAGGCATGTGTGTGTGTGTGTGTGTGTGTGTGTGTGTGTGTGTGTGTGTGTGTGTGTGTGTGTGTGTGTGTGTGTGTGTGTGTGTGTGTGTGTGTGTGTGTGATCCCTGTGGGGTGCAGCTATGGGAGCAGGAATCGATGGAGCAAGAAATGACCCTTTAATTAATAAATATCTGTATTCCGCTCACACCGCGCTGCAGAGGGAGACGCCTGTGTGCATACTAAACCCTCTCTAAAGAGTCATGCAGGGGACCTTTCACCACCACTTCATTAAGTGCATGGTTGCAAGATACACATTTGAATTCATTGATTTAGATAAACATTTGAAGTTGCAAACAGTAATTTATAAGTTGTGTTGACGTAATAATGTTGGTAATTAATATTGTGTGTAATTTAAACTCGGATGTCTGCGTTAATTGATTTAAAACTAAATTCAAGTTGTAGTAAGTAATGCAATTGGCTTGATAACTTAATTGTTCTGGACAAGTTCCGACAGTTAAGACACATAGAAATATACAAAGGACACTTTAAGGTGAGTGTCGTCTCTTGTCTTTCAAATACAGCAGATAGCCTTGTAGTTGCACTGTATGGCAAACTGCTGTTTGACCAGCAGCCTTTGAACTGTGAATCGTTCTGTGAGAGGATACAAAGTAGTAGAGGCTACTGTGAGAGTACACATACTTTGGTTACTATTGTGATATCGCTTTATATTCAAAATGAATCTCGTGAAGCTGATCAAGGATGCTTCTTGAGGTAGGATCGTAATTTAGAGTTGTTGAAATGCAAGTTGTTGGCAGTTCAGAATATATTCATTTAGGTCATTTCTCTTTTTTTCCTTTTTCAAAAATAGCACAATATAATTGAAGTACGCAGAGAACTATAGCATCCTCTGCCGTGTCGTGTGCCTCGGAGAAAAGGAAGGGGACCTTTTCAAGGAGTTTAGCGACGTAATTAAAAATCTTGAAATAAAATAACATCCAAGTTTTTAACACAGGACAAAAGCACTGCTCTCTGTCAGCTACATGTTGAAGCATATTGCACTCTTGGCCACACCCCAATCAATAATATCTTAGCAACGTTCAGCACGGATAGGTGTTGACAGCGATGGCGTGGGAAAAGGATTGTGTAACATTTGAAAAGTGGCTTCTGCTCTTCTGCTCCAGTTCACGTGTCGTATGGAACCTGCTAAACAGATGAGAAGACACACTAACACGTGCACGGTTGTGATTGACAAAATCTGTCCACAACCCATGCATTTAAACACTAGGCAAAGTACTCAAAAGCACCTCTGTGTGTCTTCAGGACCACGTTGCCATGACGACACACACATGCAGACTCAATAGGTGAAAACAATACCAGCTGTAGCAGGTATTCATTATCTCTGATGCGCTAACCTATTATTTAAAGTGCTTCAAAAGGACATGAATATCGCCTTCATCAGTGACCGGTCCACCCAGGGTCTGACCGCACGATGCAGCCATCACATGAATGAGCATTCTGCGTTAAATGTGTTCATAGAGATAATGACTGTCGGCAGTGTAAACGTCTTTGTTACATGTGATCTGCAGACGGCGGCCATTGAGAGTTTGTTTCTGTAGTTTTACAAAGACTTGACAGATGTTACATATTTGGCGCTGGTTTCAAATATGCAAAGGCCTCTAACTTCGATGTGATGGCAGCATGTATTAGCTGTGTGCCCGTGTCCATGGTAATATGGCTAATGTGTTTATTTATTATTTGTGGGGCAATTTAAATTTGTTATTTTTTTTTTCTCAAGATTGAAATGAAGCTCAGTGCAAGTTCTTTCAGGAAGACTGGGTGTACATTCACTCCACAGCTGCATATACTCAGCTCATCACAGCACATCTCTTTAACCTGTTACATTTCACCTCATTCTCCAGCAGCCAATCAACAAGCTGCAGCCACACTTTAAAATGGTTCTCCTCTCTCCTGCGGTCAGCTGTAATTTCAGGTTGTCATGCTGCCTCCCGCCTCCTCCCCTCCCGCCTCCTCCCCATCTGCCTCCTCCCCATCCGCCTCCTCCCCATCCGCCTCTTCCCCATCCGCCTCCTCCCCATCCGCCTCTTCCCGATCCGCCTCCTCCCCATCCGCCTCCTCCACCTCCGCCTCCTCCCCATCCGCCTCCTCCCCATCCGCATCCTCCCCATCCGCCTCTTCCCCATCCGCCTCTTCCCGATCCGCCTCTTCCCCATCTGCCTCCTCCCCATCCGCCTCTTCCCCATCCGCCTCTTCCCCATCCGCCTCCTCCCCATCCGCCTCCTCCACCTCCGCCTCCTCCCCATCCGCCTCCTCCCAATCCGCCTCCTCCCATCCGCCTCTTCCCCATCCGCCTCCTCCCCATCCGCCTCCTCCACCTCCGCCTCCTCCCCATCCGCCTCTTCCCCATCCGCCTCCTCCCCATCCGCCTCCTCCACCTCCGCCTCCTCCCCATCCGCCTCTTCCCCATCCGCCTCTTCCCCATCCGCCTCTTCCCCATCCGCCTCCTCCCCATCCGCCTCCTCCACCTCCGCCTCCTCCCCATCCGCCTCCTCCCCATCCGCATCCTCCCCATCCGCCTCTTCCCCATCCGCCTCTTCCCGATCCGCCTCTTCCCCATCCGCCTCTTCCCCATCCGCCTTGGGGGGCAATGGATCCAATAAAGTCAAAGTAACTGGATGGCCTACCTGCCTGGCAGCCTTCCATCGGGGCACACACTTATCTCGTGCCCTCATTGGTCATGTGCGCGTTCGTGTGTGTTGGAGGAGGGGCTCTGTGAGGAAGGGGCAGATTTTTTCCGGCTGTGTATTTTCAGATTCTAGCGATCTCCAGCTGGTTTCTCCAAAATGACCGACCCCACCTTTAACCAGGAAAACAATGTTAAGTCATACTAACTTCTACTCTAGATTTGTCATGTTTGTGCAGGAAAAATGTAGCAGTCTTTCTTTAAAATTATTAAGGTTTCTAAAGTAGGACATTTCCTTCCGGATGTTTATTATGTTTACTTGTTTCTTGGACGAGAATCAGGAAGATACAATTCAAACCTCTGCACTTAGGAAAACATTTCGGGTAGCTGCAGGTCGTATAGATATTCATCTGAAGAAGTGTCGGACATGAAGGAGTGCAGGAGATAAAACAGAGAACATTGTGTGCAGATAAAAAAGGTTTAGGATAGTATCCTCTCTTACAATTATTAAGTTAAAGGTGGGGCAGGTCATTTTGGAGAAACCAGCTCCAGTGCGCTAACATTTGAAAATACATTATATATATTTTTAGTAGGGCTGTCAAACGATTACAATTTTTAATCAGATTAATAACAGCTTACAAATTAATTAATCAGATTAATCACCATTCGAACTATGTCCAAAATATGCCATTTCTTTATGTATATTGTTGGGAATGGAAAGATAAATGAAAGCAGGCGGATATATCCATTTAACACAGTATGTATGTTTATTATAACATTGTTCTGCGTGTCAAAATGAAAGACAACCCACACACCTATCAATCATCAAACCGTGGGGTCTTAATTCATTACGTGTTGATTTCTATCAACGGGGAGTACTTCAGGAAAGTCGACAGAGGGGGGGGGCTAGTGGAGTACTTCGTGACCACAGAGTGTGAACGTTGTGATCAGCAGTTCTCCAGTGAAGGGGGGAGTCTCCCTCCGCAGCCGGTTGGCGTAGTTTTGGCTCAGTTCCGTTGTACAGACCGACGTTAACAGCAGCCTGTCTGTGCACACGGAGACCGACTCTGTCGTCCGGTGATCTAACCGCCTTCTGGAAAAGCTTCACAAGTACGTCGGTACGCAAATGCGCTTTGTGACACAAGTGACGGTACGCATTTCAGATTACGCACATAACCTGCGTACCAGTTATGTGCACCCCTGTACTACAGCAAAAGTATTCTCCGTCGGGACTTCCTGCAACAACACCACGCCGTTATCTTGATTCTGATTGGCCAGAAGACGTTATCAAAGATGTTCTATTGAGAAGACGATCACTACGTGACAACAGTTTTCAAAACCGTGGCTACTGAAATCAATCTTACTAACTGCGGTCTGTGCAATTTACTCCGCGAGTTGGCAGACTTTATTTTGCTTACTTTAACATCATGTCTCATGGTGGGGCTAAGCCATTTCTTGGTATGGGTGTAGCCTACCCCAGCCATACCCTGGCGCTGCCGCTGGTGGCACGTATGGGGCGGGCCATTCTGCACATGCGTTAAATGCGTTAAATATTTTAACGCAATTAATTAAACAAATTAATTACTGCCGTTAACGCGATAATTTTGACAGCACTAATTTTTAGCTATTTTTTATTTTTGAAAGCTACAGACCCGGAATCAGCACTTTAGTAACAGGGCTGAAATGAGGGGGATGAGGCTAGAATGAACTGTTTGGTATTTTGAGCGAAACACTTCATAGACATCTTTTGTATCTGAAACCTATAATATATGACTGCAAATAGTATAATAGGAGACCTTTACCAGACAGGGACGTCCTCCCATGTGTGGCTGTAAAGATCTGCAGGACTACAGAGGTAAAGAGGAGGAGGCTCATGTAATCTGTTTGTCTAGGACACAGAGCTTTGTGTCTTTGCTTCGTATGCTTCCCTCTCTCAGGGTTTAGTGTTTGTCTTCAGCCGGGACAGAAAAACAACAGCTGAACGGAAAACGGTTTAGTGTGACGGTGCAGTAAAAACAACAGAGAGCTGCCAATGCAACCGGGAGCGTCTGCTCTGAGAACAATTCCACATCTATTGCATATATTATACATCTTGCAGCAAACATAAGGACAAGGAAGGGAAGTTGTATTTCTGTGTTGGGCCCTGAAGGCAGCATCTCCCTCCTCGGATTATTGCAGAAAATAATCTCAACGTTTGCTATAAAGGAACTACTTCACGTTTCTGACGACTTTTTACTTTGACTTCTCTCATGTTGAACCCAAATACCTGTACTTTCTACTTCTTACATGTTGAACTCAAATACCTGTACTTTCTACTTCCTACATGTTGAACTCAAATACCTGTACATTCTACTTCTCTCATGTTGAACTCAATACCTGTACTTTCTACTTCTTACATGTTGAACCCAAATACCTGTACTTTCTACTTCTTACATGTTGAACTCAAATACCTGTACTTTCTACTTCTTACATGTTGAACTCAAATACCTGTACTTTCTACTTCTCTCATGTTGAACTCAAATACCTGTACTTTCTACTTCTTACATGTTGAACTCAAATACCTGTACTTTCTACTTCTTACATGTTGAACTCAAATACCTGTACTTTCTACTTCTCTCATGTTGAACTCAAATACCTGTACTTTCTACTTCTTACATGTTGAACACAAATACCTGTACTTTTACTTCTCTCATGTTGAACTCAAATACCTGTACTTTCTACTTCTTACATGTTGAACACAAATACCTGTACTTTCTACTTCTCACATGTTGAACTCAAATACCTGTACTTTCTACTTCTTACATGTTGAACCCAAATACCTGTACTTTCTACTTCTCACATGTTGAACTCAAATACCTGTACTTTCTACTTCTTACATGTTGAACCCAAATACCTGTACTTTCTACTTCTTACATGTTGAACACAAATACCTGTACTTTCTACTTCTCACATGTTGAACTCAAATACCTGTACTTTCTACTTCTTACATGTTGAACCCAAATACCTGTACTTTCTACTTCTTACATGTTGAACTCAAATACCTGTACTTTCTACTTCTTACATGTTGAACTCAAATACCTGTACTTTCTACTTCGTACATGTTGAACTCAAATACCTGTACTTTCTACTTCTTACATGTTGAACACAAATACCTGTACTTTCTACTTCTTACATGTTGAACTCAAATACCTGTACTTTCTACTTCTTACATGTTGAACTCAAATACCTGTACTTTCTACTTCTTACATGTTGAACCCAAATACCTGTACTTTGTACTTCTTACATGTTGAACTCAAATACCTGTACTTTCTACTTCTTACATGTTGAACTCAAATACCTGTACTTTCTACTTCTTACATGTTGAACTCAAATACCTGTACTTTCTACTTCTCACATGTAGAACTCAAATACCTGTACTTTCTACTTCTTACATGTTGAACACAAATACCTGTACTTTCTACTTCTCACATGTTGAACTCAAATACCTGTACTTTCTACTTCTTAGATGTTAAACTCAAATACCTGTACTTTCTACTTCTTACATGTTGAACTCAAATACCTGTACTTTCTACTTCCTACATGTTGAACTCAAATACCTGTACTTTCTACTTCTCTCATGTTGAACTCAAATACCTGTACTTTCTACTTCTTACATGTTGAACACAAATACCTGTACTTTTTACTTCTCTCATGTTGAACTCAAATACCTGTACTTTCTACTTCTTACATGTTGAACACAAATACCTGTACTTTCTACTTCTCACATGTTGAACTCAAATACCTGTACTTTCTACTTCTTACATGTTGAACCCAAATACCTGTACTTTCTACTTCTCACATGTTGAACTCAAATACCTGTACTTTCTACTTCTTACATGTTGAACCCAAATACCTGTACTTTCTACTTCTTACATGTTGAACACAAATACCTGTACTTTCTACTTCTCACATGTTGAACTCAAATACCTGTACTTTCTACTTCTTACATGTTGAACCCAAATACCTGTACTTTCTACTTCTTACATGTTGAACTCAAATACCTGTACTTTCTACTTCTTACATGTTGAACTCAAATACCTGTACTTTCTACTTCGTACATGTTGAACTCAAATACCTGTACTTTCTACTTCTTACATGTTGAACACAAATACCTGTACTTTCTACTTCTTACATGTTGAACTCAAATACCTGTACTTTCTACTTCTCACATGTTGAACTCAAATACCTGTACTTTCTACTTCTTAGATGTTAAACTCAAATACCTCTACTTTCTACTTCTTACACTTTGAACCCAAATACCTGTACTTTCTACTTCTTACATGTTGAACACAAATACCTGTACTTTCTACTTCTTACATGTTGAACTCAAATACCTGTACTTTCTACTTCTTACATGTTGAACTCAAATACCTGTACTTTCTACTTCTCACATGTAGAACTCAAATACCTGTACTTTCTACTTCTTACATGTTGAACACAAATACCTGTACTTTCTACTTCTCACATGTTGAACTCAAATACCTGTACTTTCTACTTCTTAGATGTTAAACTCAAATACCTGTACTTTCTACTTCTTACACTTTGAACCCAAATACCTGTACTTTCTACTTCTTACATGTTGAACCCAAATACCTGTACTTTCTACTTCTTACATGTTGAACCCAAATACCTGTACTTTCTACTTCTCACATGTTGAACCCAAATACTGATCCGGTCCTGTGTGCAGTGATTTACCGTCCCCCAAAGTAAAACAAGGACTTTATTAACGATTTTTCCGATTTCCTGACCGGCATTATGCATACATGTGACCGGGTTCTTATCTTGGGGGATTTAAACATACATGTTTGCTGTCCTAACAAACCGTTGGCTCGAGACTTTTGAAATCGTATTGATGCCTTTAATCTTGTTCAATCGGTTTCTGACCCCACGCACGAACACGGGCATACTCTTGATCTTGTCCTGTCTTATGGTCTATCAATATGTAATGTTGAGATATGCAACCCAATCTTCTCCGATCACATGCCTGTTCTATTTGACGTCACTATCCCTTGTGTTGTTGGTAAACAGTGTCCACAGTCTGCTCATTTTCGTCGCGTGCTTAAACCCTCCACCGCTGTTCAGTTTTCTGCTGTCTTAAAAAATGTTGTGGATGACAGAGCATATCCTATTACGGGTGATCCAGAGGAGTTACTTTCTCTCTTTAACTCCTCTTGTCAAGACATCCTTGATACTATTGCTTCACTAAAAGCTGTTCGCCCTAAAGTGAAGTCTGAACCATGGTTAAATGAGTCCGCTCGCACTGCCAGACAGGAGTGCAGAAGGGCTGAACGCAAGTGGAAAAAAGACAGGCTGCATGTGTCTTATGATATCTTAAAGGGCTCCTGGCGTAGCTATCAGAAAGTTGTTAAAGCGGAAAGAACACAGTATTTTTCAGAAGTTATACGTAATAACTGTCATAAACCCCGTTTTCTTTTTAGCACTATAAACTGTATACTAAATGTCCCACAATCCATCAACTTAGTAACCTCCACGGAAACCTGTGAGGCGTTTCTTCAGTTTTTTATTGACAAGGTCGCCGCCATCAGGGCAAACATCTCACTTCCTTCCCATGATCCATCTGTCATGGACACTTGCTCGGCTGCTATGGATCAGTTTGAGCTTGTGTCACTTCCTGCTCCAATAGAAAGTGTTGCTCAATTGAAACCCTCAGGTTCTCCAAGCGATGTTGTCCCTGCGCGATTTTTCAAAGAAATCTGGGACATTGTTGGACTTAACGTTCTTAATATAATTAACAACAGCCTGACTACAGGAATAGTACCTAAGTGCCTAAAACATGCTGTGGTCCAGCCTTTGATTACAAACCCAAACCTGGACACCTCTGTTTTTGACAATTTTCGACCTATCTCTAAACTTCCTTTGATGTCCAACATTTTAGAAAAAGTGGAAGCAGTTGCAGTCCTTCTTAAATGTGCATGGCAGTCTTGAGGTATTCCAGTCTGGGTTTAAACCCCTCCACAGCACTGAATCTGCTCTTTTAAAAGTTGAATGACCTGTTTTTAGCTACTGACTCTGGGAACAGTGCTGTTCTTATACTTTTAGACCTGACAGACCTTTGACACTGTCGATCACAGTATTCTCATTTCTCGCCTGCAGCATTTTGTGGGAATCAGTGGTACTGCTCTCGACTGGTTTAATTAGTATCTGTCTGAAAGAAGTTTTAATGTAAATCTTAATGAATTTACTTCCTCCTCTGCTCCTCTCCCATACGGGGTACCCCAAGGCTCCATTCTTGGGCCCATTTTATTTCCCCTGTACCTGCTCCCCCTGGGCGCTATCATTAAGAAATATAGTGTCTCATTTCATTTTTATGCAGATGACTCGCAAATCTACATGCCCCTGAAAATAAATGATCCAAACCCTCAGCAACGTCTGTCTGACTGTCTGCGGGACATCAGAGCCTGGATGGCCGTGGACTTTTTAAAATTCAATGAAAAAAAGACAGAGGTGATAATATTTGGACCCAGTGGTGGCCCCGATGCCCCGATGGGCTGGATTCTCTTGTCCCATGTGTGAAACCCATTGTCACAAACCTGGGTGTACGGATTGATCGTGATTTTAAACTAGACAAACAGATTAACTCTGTGGTCAAATCCAGCTTCTTTCAACTAAGACTTTTAGCAAAGGTCAAGCCTTTCCTTTCTTTTAAAGACTTTGAGAAAGTAATACATTGTTTTATATCCACTAAACTGGATTACTGCAATGCTCTGTACATTGGAGTGACCAAGGCTTCCCTGTCATGCCTACAGCTGGTCCAGAATGCTGCTGCACGCCTCCTTACAAGGACAGGCAGGCGTGAACATATTGCGCCTGTACTCGCCTCTTTACACTGGCTACCAGTCAGTTTTAGAATACAGTTTAAAATGTTGCTGTTCGCATACAAGGCCCTGAACGATTTATCCCCACTGTACCTGGCAGATCTTTTAAAACCATACACAACCACACGGTCACTGAGGTCTGCTGACAGACTCCTTCTGGTAGTCCCAACATCGAGGCTAAAGCAGCGAGGAGACGGAGCCTTTGCTGTTGCAGCTCCAAAGTTATGGAACGAATTACCCCTCCAGGTTAAACTTGCTCCAACTCTGCCTGTTTTTAAATCTCGTTTAAAAACCCACTTATTTTCCCTGGCTTTTACTGTTCAGACACTTGTGCTGTTAAATGTGGTTTTAATTAATTTGTTACCTTACTAGTGTTTTGTATTCTTTCTACGAAATATAGGAGAGTTTTTCAGTCGGTGGCTTCTGATCTGGTTTCATTGTCTCGTGTATTACATTTGTTTCATGTCCTGTCTGTTTTTATGTATTTATGCTATGTTTTTATACAGTTGTTGATGTACAGCACTTTGTTCAACTATGTTGTTTTTAAAAGTGCTATAGAAATAAAATGGATTGGATTGGACTTTCTACTTCTTAAATGTTGATCACAAATACCTGTACTTTCTACTTCTTAAATGTTGAACACAAATACCTGTACTTTCTACTTCTTACATGTTGAACACAAATACCTGTACTTTCTACTTCTTACATGTTGAACACAAATACCTGTACTTTCTACTTCTTACATGTTGAACTCAAATACCTGTACTTTCTACTTCTCACATGTTGAACCCAAATACCTGTACTTTCTACTTCTTTCATGTTGAACACAAATACCTGTACTTTCTACTTCTTACATGTTGAACACAAATACCTGTACTTTCTACTTCTTACATGTTGAACTCAAATACCTGTACTTTCTACTTCTTACATGTTGAACTCAAATACCTGTACTTTCTACTTCTTACATGTTGAACACAAATACCTGTACTTTCTACTTCTCACATGTTGAACTCAAATACCTGTACTTTCTACTTCTTACATGTTGAACACAAATACCTGTACTTTCTACTTCTTACATGTTGAACTCAAATACCTGTACTTTCTACTTCTCACATGTTGAACACAAATACCTGTACTTTCTACTTCTTACATGTTGAACTCAAATACCTGTACTTTCTACTTCTTACATGTTGAACCCAAATACCTGTACTTTCTACTTCTTTCATGTTGAACACAAATACCTGTACTTTCTACTTCTTACATGTTGAACTCAAATACCTGTACTTTCTACTTCTTATATGTTGAACACAAATACCTGAACTTTCTACTTCTTACATGTTGAACTCAAATACCTGTACTTTCTACTTCTTACAAGTTGAACCCAAATACCTGTACTTCTACTTCTTACATGTTGAACACAAATACCTGTACTTTCTACTTCTTACATGTTGAACACAAATACCTGTACTTTCTACTTCTTACATGTTGAACTCAAATACCTGTACTTTCTACTTCTCACATGTTGAACACAAATACCTGTACTTTCTACTTCTTACATGTTGAACACAAATACCTGTACTTTCTACTTCTTACATGTTGAACTCAAATACCTGTACTTTCTACTTCTTACATGTTGAACTCAAATACCTGTACTTTCTACTTCTTACATGTTGAACACAAATACCTGTACTTTCTACTTCTTACATGTTGAACTCAAATACCTGTACTTTCTACTTCTTACATGTTGAACTCAAATACCTGTACTTTCTACTTCTTACATGTTGAACTCAAATACCTGTACTTTCTACTTCTTACATGTTGAACTCAAGTACCTGTACTTTCTACTTCTTACATGTTGAACTCAAATACCTGTACTTTCTACTTCTTACATGTTGAACTCAAGTACCTGTACTTTCTACTTCTCTCATTTCCCAAACAGCTGGTTCCTTTAGTCTGAATGTGTGTTTGGTGCGTGGTCATTATTCTTTAGAGTCACTGCGTGCCTATTGGTTGGAACACGATCCGTGTATCCATCACTTCCTGGTCTTCTCTAAAGAAGAGGGACCAATGGAAACGTTGTCATGTTGCCGTTGTTCAGCATGGAAACATTCATTAGCTAACAATTACATTATTGTTCTATTGATATAAAGGGAGGTCAGGTACTCTTTAAAGCAGCTGCTAGTTATGGGTACTTTTTACTGAAGTACATTTCAAAGCCTCTTTACTTTGACTTGAGTAAAGAAGTTTAGTCAGTACTTCTACTTTTTTTAGTATTTTTAAACATGAGTATCTGTACTTCTACTTGAGGATCTGGATCTTGGTTAATACTGAGCAGAACCCAGAGGTATCACGCTCAGTGGGGGATGGATGATCCCCACTAAATGTCTCTTAAAATTTGCCGGAAGCACTCCACGGTTTCTGCGATGACAGCAAGTTCCACTCTCTGATTGTTCTCGGAAAGAAGGTGTATTTAAGAGTGTTACTATTTGCGAAAATTCTCTCGAAGTTCAAAGAGCTGGCTTTGCGGGTTGCACTTCTTCTAACTGGCTCTACTTGAGGAAAGGATGTGTGTACCTTTGCATCTCTGGTGGGGACTGTGTTTCCTTCGTCTTCGTGTGATCTGCGAGATCTAAGTCGGTCCAAACGAGATCTCTCCAGCAATTGTTCTCTTGCTCCTGATTGGACAGCACGACATATGTCTCCTAGCAACAGATACGTTAAGAAGGTTAAAATAGATGTAGATAATATTAAATATAAAGATAAGATGAGATGGAACTTTATTTATCCCCTTGGGGATTTTCAGGCATTTAGTAGCAACAGGATAAAGTGATAAAGTAACTGTTACTGTAATGGTTCTATCGTCAGTTGTCATAGAGCTAACAGTTGCTTAAGCCCCTGTCACACTGTCCCGAAGTTGACACCCGATGGACACACGAATACTGAATTGTGAATTTCGCACGAAGATGGCCCCGAACCACACGAAGGCAACATTTACATTACATTTAAGAAATACAACTGCAACGAAAGTACCACAAACAGTTATGTTACAGTGCTATGATACTGTGCTGATATCTTCAGACTTTGTTCTTTACTTTCTCCGTCTTTATATGTAGAAGATATTACGTTTTCTCCGTAATGTTGTTTCCATAGCAACAACAACCTCCTGTCAACTCTCCTTCAAAATAATATATTATATCCTTTTTAGTCTCACAGAACACAACTTGGGTTATTTACATAATATGTTTACATGATTTTGTTGTGCAATAAAACAACCCGATGGACACACGATAAATGAAACGTTCAAATTCGACTGTGATCGTAGCAACATCGGGCCGTTCGTGAGGGCATCTTAAGCCTTCGTATGACCGCTGGTGGAGTTTCTCAGGCTCCGGCAGCAACTTCGTGAGCGGTGGCAAAATCTTTGGCATGCCAAAAAATTGCCAAAGGACCTTGAGAAGGTTCATTTTCGTGTTGAAATCGTGTGTCCATGTTGCCCTTCGTAAGGCCATCGTGAGGGCATCGTGTTATCATCGGTGCCATCGGGCATTCGCCCCGATCAGAGTGAGGGCGAATGCTCGATGATAACACGAAGATGACACGACTTGACAAGATGCCCTCACGAGTGCCTTACGAAGTTGCCGCTCACGAAGTTGCTGCCGGAGCCTGAGAAACTCCACCGGCGGTCGTACGATGGCTTAGATGCCCTCACGAACGGCCCGATGCTACGATCACAGCCGAATGTGAACATTTCCTTTATCGTGTGTCCATCGGGTGTCAATTTCGGGACAGTGTGATAGGGGCTTAAATGCCACACTCTTTTTACACCCATGTTAATGACTATTGGGAAGTGTTGCTTCAAATGTGACAATTTAAAATCATCTCCAAGTGACGTAAATAAACCCGTAGTGACACATCAACTGGAAATGAGCTTCTTAAGGACAGTCTTCTTTGTAAATGAGCGTCTTCACTGATCTCCTTTAGGGTAGAACAAGAGAACAAACCTCAGGTGATATCAATATCTTCTGATCTTGTCTAGTGTCTCCTGACGTGTGTGAGGATAAACAGGAAGTACAATTAACATTGTGTTAAACGTGAGCTGCTGATGCAACAACCTGTTCAACACTTCCTGTTTCATGTAACCCTTACAGCTTCTGATGCTCGTTCATTAGCGAGAGGTTAACGTACCGGAGGAGTTCTCGTTACAGACGGAGGACTTTGTAAGACATACGGACACATTTGACCTCTGCGCAGACACAAGCACACCTTCCTCATCTTTGACCAGCTTGTTGCATTCATGAAGACGAGTTTCTTGGTGCTCCTTGAATGTTCATCCACATTTTGACAATTGATCTTCAGCGCTGTGAGCAAACAAATCAGATCCAGTGAAATATCCTCATTTCTGAAGATTCAATCCAATGTTTTAAAAGTGACAACGTGTCGTGTGCATCTTAATCCTTTATCATTTGTGTTTTGGAGTTCTGGTTCTAAGTGTCTCGAGCCAACACTTGGAGAAAGACAACAAACCACAGTTTAAACTCAACAAACTCTGCCTCAAGACTCAATGACATCTCTCTTCTGACATACGGTTACCTTCCCAATTGGCTAGGGGGAACAAAAGGGAGACGACACGACCAGAGTATCATTGGTATGTGTTACCAGCGGTTTATTTGTAACTGCAAGTAAGTAAAATGATATGCACAAACCAGCTTGGCCCAACAACGGGTCAAGCGGTTACTATCTGACACAACGGGTCTCCAAAAGAGAGTTGCCCCGTACTATACAGAAGGAAAGAACATCTCACTTCTAAAGTGGAAACAAAACAATAAGCAAAACCGGGGCTGTGGGAGAACACAGCTGGTGCGGGTCTACAGGTGCTAGTTACCTGGATCTAAGGACGACACACACACATGCTGGTCTACAGGTGGTAGTCACCTGGATCTAAGGACGACACACACACATGCTGGTCTACAGGTGGTAGTCACCTGGATCTAAGGACGACACACACACATGCTGGTCTACAGGTGGTAGTCACCTGGATCTAAGGACGACACACACACATGCTGGTCTACAGGTGCTAGTCACCTGGATCTAAGGACGACACACACACATGCTGGTCTACAGGTGCTAGTCACCTGGATCTAAGGACGACACACACACATGCTGGTCTACAGGTGGTAGTCACCTGGATCTAAGGACGACACACACACATGCTGGTCTACAGGTGGTAGTCACCTGGATCTAAGGACGACACACACACATGCTGGTCTACAGGTGGTAGTCACCTGGATCTAAGGACGACACACACACATGCGGGTCTACAGGTGGTAGTCACCTGGATCTAAGGACGACACACACACATGCTGGTCTACAGGTGCTAGTCACCTGGATCTAAGGACGACACACACACATGCGGGTCTACAGGTGCTAGTCACCTGGATCTAAGGACGACACACACACATGCGGGTCTACAGGTGCTAGTCACCTGGATCTAAGGACGACACACACACATGCTGGTCTACAGGTGGTAGTCACCTGGATCTAAGGACAACACACACACATGCTGGTCTACAGGTGCTAGTCACCTGGATCTAAGGACGACACACACACATGCTGGTCTACAGGTGGTAGTCACCTGGATCTAAGGACGACACACACACATGCTGGTCTACAGGTGGTAGTCACCTGGATCTAAGGACGACACACACACATGCTGGTCTACAGGTGGTAGTCACCTGGATCTAAGGACGACACACACACATGCGGGTCTACAGGTGGTAGTCACCTGGATCTAAGGACGACACACACACATGCTGGTCTACAGGTGCTAGTCACCTGGATCTAAGGACGACACACACACATGCGGGTCTACAGGTGCTAGTCACCTGGATCTAAGGACGACACACACACATGCGGGTCTACAGGTGCTAGTCACCTGGATCTAAGGACGACACACACACATGCTGGTCTACAGGTGGTAGTCACCTGGATCTAAGGACGACACACACACATGCTGGTCTACAGGTGCTAGTCACCTGGATCTAAGGACGACACACACACATGCTGGTCTACAGGTGGTAGTCACCTGGATCTAAGGACAACACACACACATGCTGGTCTACAGGTGCTAGTCACCTGGATCTAAGGACGACACACACACATGCTGGTCTACAGGTGGTAGTCACCTGGATCTAAGGACGACACACACACATGCGGGTCTACAGGTGGTAGTCACCTGGATCTAAGGACGACACACACACATGCTGGTCTACAGGTGCTAGTCACCTGGATCTAAGGACGACACACACACATGCGGGTCTACAGGTGCTAGTCACCTGGATCTAAGGACGACACACACACATGCGGGTCTACAGGTGCTAGTCACCTGGATCTAAGGACGACACACACACATGCTGGTCTACAGGTGGTAGTCACCTGGATCTAAGGACGACACACACACATGCTGGTCTACAGGTGCTAGTCACCTGGATCTAAGGACGACACACACACATGCTGGTCTACAGGTGCTAGTTACCTGGATCTAAGGACGACACACACACATGCTGGTCTACAGGTGGTAGTCACCTGGATCTAAGGACGACACACACACATGCGGGTCTACAGGTGGTAGTCACCTGGATCTAAGGACGACACACACACATGCGGGTCTACAGGTGGTAGTCACCTGGATCTAAGGACGACACACACACATGCTGGTCTACAGGTGCTAGTTACCAGGATCTAAGGACGACACACACACATGCTGGTCTACAGGTGGTAGTCACCTGGATCTAAGGACGACACACACACATGCGGGTCTACAGGTGGTAGTCACCTGGATCTAAGGACGACACACACACATGCGGGTCTACAGGTGGTAGTCACCTGGATCTAAGGACGACACACACACATGCTGGTCTACAGGTGGTAGTCACCTGGATCTAAGGACGACACACACACATGCTGGTCTACAGGTGGTAGTCACCTGGATCTAAGGACGACACACACACATGCTGGTCTACAGGTGGTAGTCACCTGGATCTAAGGACGACACACACACATGCTGGTCTACAGGTGCTAGTTACCTGGATCTAAGGACGACACACACACATGCTGGTCTACAGGTGGTAGTCACCTGGATCTAAGGACGACACACACACATGCTGGTCTACAGGTGCTAGTTACCTGGATCTAAGGACGACACACACACATGCTGGTCTACAGGTGGTAGTCACCTGGATCTAAGGACGACACACACACATGCTGGTCTACAGGTGCTAGTCACCTGGATCTAAGGACGACACACACACATGCTGGTCTACAGGTGCTAGTCACCTGGATCTAAGGACGACACACACACATGCTGGTCTACAGGTGGTAGTCACCTGGATCTAAGGACAACACACACACATGCTGGTCTACAGGTGCTAGTTACCTGGATCTAAGGACGACACACACACATGCTGGTCTACAGGTGGTAGTCACCTGGATCTAAGGACGACACACACACATGCTGGTCTACAGGTGGTAGTCACCTGGATCTAAGGACAACACACACACATGCTGGTCTACAGGTGCTAGTTACCTGGATCTAAGGACGACACACACACATGCTGGTCTACAGGTGGTAGTCACCTGGATCTAAGGACGACACACACACATGCGGGTCTACAGGTGGTAGTCACCTGGATCTAAGGACGACACACACACATGCTGGTCTACAGGTGGTAGTCACCTGGATCTAAGGACGACACACACACATGCTGGTCTACAGGTGGTAGTCACCTGGATCTAAGGACGACACACACACATGCGGGTCTACAGGTGCTAGTCACCTGGATCTAAGGACGACACACACACATGCTGGTCTACAGGTGGTAGTCACCTGGATCTAAGGACGACACACACACATGCTGGTCTACAGGTGCTAGTTACCTGGATCTAAGGACGACACACACACATGCTGGTCTACAGGTGGTAGTCACCTGGATCTAAGGATGACACACACACATGCTGGTCTACAGGTGCTAGTTACCTGGATCTAAGGACGACACACACACATGCTGGTCTACAGGTGCTAGTTACCTGGATCTAAGGACGACACACACACATGCTGGTCTACAGGTGGTAGTCACCTGGATCTAAGGACGACACACACACATGCTGGTCTACAGGTGGTAGTCACCTGGATCTAAGGACGACACACACACATGCTGGTCTACAGGTGCTAGTTACCTGGATCTAAGGACGACACACACACATGCTGGTCTACAGGTGGTAGTCACCTGGATCTAAGGACGACACACACACATGCGGGTCTACAGGTGGTAGTCACCTGGATCTAAGGACGACACACACACATGCTGGTCTACAGGTGGTAGTCACCTGGATCTAAGGACGACACACACACATGCTGGTCTACAGGTGGTAGTCACCTGGATCTAAGGACGACACACACACATGCTGGTCTACAGGTGGTAGTCACCTGGATCTAAGGACGACACACACACATGCTGGTCTACAGGTGCTAGTTACCTGGATCTAAGGACGACACACACACATGCTGGTCTACAGGTGGTAGTCACCTGGATCTAAGGACGACACACACACATGCTGGTCTACAGGTGGTAGTCACCTGGATCTAAGGACGACACACACACATGCTGGTCTACAGGTGGTAGTCACCTGGATCTAAGGACGACACACACACATGCTGGTCTACAGGTGCTAGTCACCTGGATCTAAGGACGACACACACACATGCTGGTCTACAGGTGGTAGTCACCTGGATCTAAGGACGACACACACACATGCTGGTCTACAGGTGGTAGTCACCTGGATCTAAGGACGACACACACACATGCTGGTCTACAGGTGGTAGTCACCTGGATCTAAGGACGACACACACACATGCGGGTCTACAGGTGGTAGTCACCTGGATCTAAGGACGACACACACACATGCTGGTCTACAGGTGCTAGTCACCTGGATCTAAGGACGACACACACACATGCTGGTCTACAGGTGCTAGTCACCTGGATCTAAGGACGACACACACACATGCGGGTCTACAGGTGCTAGTCACCTGGATCTAAGGACGACACACACACATGCTGGTCTACAGGTGGTAGTCACCTGGATCTAAGGACGACACACACACATGCTGGTCTACAGGTGCTAGTCACCTGGATCTAAGGACGACACACACACATGCTGGTCTACAGGTGGTAGTCACCTGGATCTAAGGACAACACACACACATGCTGGTCTACAGGTGCTAGTTACCTGGATCTAAGGACGACACACACACATGCTGGTCTACAGGTGGTAGTCACCTGGATCTAAGGACGACACACACACATGCGGGTCTACAGGTGGTAGTCACCTGGATCTAAGGACGACACACACACATGCTGGTCTACAGGTGCTAGTCACCTGGATCTAAGGACGACACACACACATGCGGGTCTACAGGTGCTAGTCACCTGGATCTAAGGACGACACACACACATGCGGGTCTACAGGTGCTAGTCACCTGGATCTAAGGACGACACACACACATGCTGGTCTACAGGTGGTAGTCACCTGGATCTAAGGACGACACACACACATGCTGGTCTACAGGTGCTAGTCACCTGGATCTAAGGACGACACACACACATGCTGGTCTACAGGTGGTAGTCACCTGGATCTAAGGACGACACACACACATGCTGGTCTACAGGTGCTAGTCACCTGGATCTAAGGACGACACACACACATGCTGGTCTACAGGTGGTAGTCACCTGGATCTAAGGACAACACACACACATGCTGGTCTACAGGTGCTAGTCACCTGGATCGAAGGACGACACACACACATGCTGGTCTACAGGTGCTAGTTACCTGGATCTAAGGACGACACACACACATGCTGGTCTACAGGTGGTAGTCACCTGGATCTAAGGACGACACACACACATGCGGGTCTACAGGTGGTAGTCACCTGGATCTAAGGACGACACACACACATGCGGGTCTACAGGTGGTAGTCACCTGGATCTAAGGACGACACACACACATGCTGGTCTACAGGTGGTAGTCACCTGGATCTAAGGACGACACACACACATGCTGGTCTACAGGTGGTAGTCACCTGGATCTAAGGACGACACACACACATGCTGGTCTACAGGTGGTAGTCACCTGGATCTAAGGACGACACACACACATGCTGGTCTACAGGTGCTAGTTACCTGGATCTAAGGACGACACACACACATGCTGGTCTACAGGTGGTAGTTACCTGGATCTAAGGACGACACACACACATGCTGGTCTACAGGTGCTAGTTACCTGGATCTAAGGACGACACACACACATGCTGGTCTACAGGTGGTAGTCACCTGGATCTAAGGACGACACACACACATGCTGGTCTACAGGTGCTAGTCACCTGGATCTAAGGACGACACACACACATGCTGGTCTACAGGTGCTAGTCACCTGGATCTAAGGACGACACACACACATGCTGGTCTACAGGTGGTAGTCACCTGGATCTAAGGACAACACACACACATGCTGGTCTACAGGTGCTAGTTACCTGGATCTAAGGACGACACACACACATGCTGGTCTACAGGTGGTAGTCACCTGGATCTAAGGACGACACACACACATGCTGGTCTACAGGTGGTAGTCACCTGGATCTAAGGACAACACACACACATGCTGGTCTACAGGTGCTAGTTACCTGGATCTAAGGACGACACACACACATGCTGGTCTACAGGTGGTAGTCACCTGGATCTAAGGACGACACACACACATGCGGGTCTACAGGTGGTAGTCACCTGGATCTAAGGACGACACACACACATGCTGGTCTACAGGTGGTAGTCACCTGGATCTAAGGACGACACACACACATGCTGGTCTACAGGTGGTAGTCACCTGGATCTAAGGACGACACACACACATGCGGGTCTACAGGTGCTAGTCACCTGGATCTAAGGACGACACACACACATGCTGGTCTACAGGTGGTAGTCACCTGGATCTAAGGACGACACACACACATGCTGGTCTACAGGTGCTAGTTACCTGGATCTAAGGACGACACACACACATGCTGGTCTACAGGTGGTAGTCACCTGGATCTAAGGATGACACACACACATGCTGGTCTACAGGTGGTAGTCACCTGGATCTAAGGACGACACACACACATGCTGGTCTACAGGTGCTAGTTACCTGGATCTAAGGACGACACACACACATGCTGGTCTACAGGTGGTAGTCACCTGGATCTAAGGACGACACACACACATGCGGGTCTACAGGTGGTAGTCACCTGGATCTAAGGACGACACACACACATGCGGGTCTACAGGTGGTAGTCACCTGGATCTAAGGACGACACACACACATGCTGGTCTACAGGTGGTAGTCACCTGGATCTAAGGACGACACACACACATGCTGGTCTACAGGTGGTAGTCACCTGGATCTAAGGACGACACACACACATGCTGGTCTACAGGTGCTAGTTACCTGGATCTAAGGACGACACACACACATGCTGGTCTACAGGTGTTAGTCACCTGGATCTAAGGACGACACACACACATGCTGGTCTACAGGTGCTAGTCACCTGGATCTAAGGACGACACACACACATGCTGGTCTACAGGTGGTAGTCACCTGGATCTAAGGACGACACACACACATGCTGGTCTACAGGTGCTAGTCACCTGGATCGAAGCAATATACACAAGAATGCTAAACACAAAGCTACTACAATACACTGTAACTAACACAGAGCCCTATTAGACACACTGCTGGGCAGTCTAACTAATCACACAGTATTGCGGTAGTATAGCTCGAGGCTCGAGGCGTCTGTCCCACAATACAGACCCTCCAGAATGATGTCCGTGCCCGGCCTTTGTACTCCTCCCCCGGATGACGTGGCAGAAGCGGGCGGGGATTGGATGACGTCCGTCCAATCACCGCGGATGTTGCGAGGTCGGGACGGCCAATAACAGCTGATTGATTAATTGATTGAAAAGTTTATTAACAGCTTGTATATTGGGTACAGTACAGTACAGCTCAAAAAATACAATTGTTAAGGGGATGCAGACCAGAGAAAGACTTCGTCTTGTTTACATCAGGGTCCCCCATTTCCAATTCATCATATCATTTAAGACATATAAGACATATTTGACATACAGATTGCTTATTTACAATTTACATTTTAGATTTCGTTCTAATACATCCGGACATTTAAGACATACCAAGTCTACAGATATACAGTTAGTAACATAGTCTAACATGCGAGTATATACATAGATGGGGGGGGGGAAGCTGTCCATTTGACGACAGGTTGAGATTTGTACCATTACCAGGGCCAGTTTTGCAATGCTCTCCCCCGAATGGACTGCACCTCATTCACATATACACACAAGACAGAGTTAACAGCACAAGGTGTAACAGCGGCTGTAACACATACGAAGAAAACGACAAAAAGAGACTCAATAAAATACATTTTAGTGTAAATATGAATAACTGTAATGTACTTTCTGTATTATACCGTGTTTTCCTTGCAGATAACCTCGTAGATATTCTGTGAATTAAAGATGTGTATGTGAGCCCTGCGCTGCCAGGAACAAAACTCTGGAGAAACTCAACAATTATTTACAGTTTTTCAGACAGAAATGTACAAAAGGTAATCGTTTTAAATGGAACACATGGAGGTTATGGACAGATCCTCTCGATGCTAAATATGGCTCAACAGACGGCCCAACACATTTAAAATGCACACTCAAAATCACCACGAAACTCCTGGAAAGTGTTGACTTCACTTTGAAAGGCAAGACACACAGAAAGACATGACGAGTTGTACAGTGCGAGGAAGAGGATTTGTTTTGGCAGGATGGAGTTTGCAGAGAGCAGCAGGTCTGACAGAGGAGCAGGAACACACTTTATTCTGAAAATCCTTTGAGTGTAAAGAGCAGGAGAAACACAACAGGTGCTGAAGTATATCAACAGAATACAATCAGAGGAGTCCATCAGCGTCAGTGAAATGCATTTATTGACTTTATATTGAGCTTAAATATAGAAATACCAGCATAAAGAAATACCCTTCAAACACTCGACCAGCTGCAGATGGTGTCTGCTTTTTAAAATGTTCTTTTAATATCATTTAATGTATGTATTTATGTGTTATTGTTCCACTGGTTATTGTGTTAAAAGCAACATAAAAACAAAGCCATCAGCTGTCAGTCGGTCAGACTTACTGCTTAGTATTCAGGATAAACATAGATATAGAAACCATCAAGTAATCTTCAAACGCAAAGTGATGAAGTGCAGATGGTGTCGCTCTTCTGATTATAACACACACCTGTACTCTACTGCCACCTGCTGGAGACCAAGACTACAGGCAGGAGGAGGGACACACACACACACACACACACACACACACACACACACACACACACACACACACACACACACACACACACAAACACACACAGAGACAGACAGACAGACAGAGACACACACACACCCCACACACACACACACACACGTGAGGTGTGTGCGTTGTACCAGTAATGCTTTACCCTCTCTGTATTCTAAACCTGTGTGACAGCATGAGAACAAGTATGTAATAAACATACAAATAAATCACCAAAACGAAAAAGGTTTGGCCAATTAAATTCCAATATGGTGACTTTTCTGCGAAGATAGTTAGTAATTTGGTGAGGGCTATTGTTCTCTCTTTGGGTGGAAGAGGTCCATCACTAACGAGTCCCCAACCGCGACACGTTGTCCAGGTGGCACAGTGTGACGACCCACACACACACACACACACACACACACACACACACACGCACACACACACACACACACACACACACACACACACGCACACACACACACACACACACACACACACACGCACACACATGTATTATGTATACATCACTTCAGGGGACATCACATTGACTTACATGCATTTCCTGGAGACTTACCCTAACCAAGTCTTCACCCTAACATTAATGATCCCTCATGGGGACCTCCAATGTGTCCCCATAAGGGAAGCCAGTCCCCACACGTGACTATGTAAACAGATGTAGGTCCCCACAAGTATAGTAATGCTAGACCACACACACACACACACACACACACACACACACACACACACACACACACACACACGCACACACACACACACACACACACACACACAACAACATTTGACCACTTTATTTTGTTTGGAAAGCTGTAAACAGTTTAGAGATTTGAGAGTTCATGTAATTTGAAAGAAAACCAAAGAAACAAACACATTTCTTTCAGTCTCAGTTTTATTTGTTATTACATTTCAGATACAGCAGCTCTGCTTCGTATCAAAACAAAGAGTTCAAATAAAGAAATGGACGGTCCCGAGCCGGACACTCTGATACAGGTGCATGCTGGGAAATAACACCTTGATATTTCATACCATAATACCATTAAGCATTAGGGCGGAGGTCAGCCGCACCTTCATGGAGAAATACAGAGACATCTCCGCCCGGCCGCCCGGCCCTGCCCTGGTCCCCCTCATCACAACCTACTCAGGGAGCCTGACCAGCCTGTTAGGCAAACTAAAGGCCCATGGTGAGGGGGCCAGGGGCGGCTGTGACGCGCTGCGGCCGTGCCGGCTGATCTCCGCCTACCGACGTAATAAAGATCTCCAGGACCTCCTGGTCCACACAAAACTAAATAAAAGCATCAAAACTAGGGAGGCGCCTCGGGTCTCTGAGGTTGGTTTCGTTCGCCTCCCCCACGTTTTCAATCCCTTCTCTCGAGAGGGGAGCAATGTACGGCAGGCCTTGACACCTAACACAAAAAACGCTATTTATGCATTTAGGTGCAAGGCCTGCCAGAAACTCTATGTGGGGGAAACGCGCAACGAGATCAGCCTCAGAATTAAACAGCATCAATATAGAATTAGAGACGGGGACGGCTCGAGCGTTTTATACAACCATTTTAAACTCCATGGCCTCCAGAGTGTGCAGTCTGTGGGCCTGGAGAGCAGCAGCGGCTGGAGCACGGGCCAGAGGCGAGCGGGGAGCGGAGGTGGATCCATCGCCTGGGCACCATTGACCCGGGCGGACTAAATGAAAAATATAATTGATGGGTCCGCCTCCCACCACTCAACATGTTTTAACCTGTGTGATCTCCTCTCCCCCCGGGGTCTCTCCCCTGCAGGTGGGTGATTTGGGTTCCCTTCTCTGCGGGTGTGTCAGCCTGTTTTAATCCGCCCTCCACGTATTTTAGCACTTATATTTATTTATTTATTAATTATTTATAGATCCTCCTCATCTGGACTTTTTTTATTGGTGTGCTACATTTTTATCGTATGTTTTCAGCACTATCTTATTTATCTTAATGGTGTTCATATTTATGTTTTTATTACTTCTTACATGTTTTATATTTTAAATGTATTTATGTGTATGTTTTTATCTGAAAATGATCAAAGCCACATGAGGAGGGACGCTTTTATTTGTTTATTTATATTTATTTTAAATTATTTTATTACCTGGAGGCCGGGAAACCACCCGCAGAGGGGAGCTCTTCACCTCCCTGCCACCCTTTTAAATAAAAAACGGCTACCCTTTGGAATCTTTTAAACTTACCGACCTCGATTTTAATGGTTTCTGTTTTTCAGTGACATCCAGTTCATTATATACGATTTTACTAACCCGGTGTGCCTTCCTTTATTTTATTATTATTAGTTAATTTTAACACTCCCTTTACTTTTTAAATTCATATTACTGGGGAGAATGTTTTAATTATTTATATTTGTATCATTGCACTTGTGTTTTAACTGCACTTACACTACTATGCACGGCTTTTACTAATAGAACTGGAGTCACTTTTAAATTGGCCATTTTAGATCCCCCTATCATTTAGGGTCTTTTACAGATTCCATTGGGACAAGCTCCGCACACGCACACACACGTAGATACATCGATACACGCACGCATGCACGCACGCACGCACGCACGCACGCACACACACACACACACACACACACACACACACACACACACACACACCACCCTCCAGATCCTGGGACGGGGAGATCTGCTTTTTGAGCATACTCTGCCGCCGTTCCGTGGTCCGGCTCGGCTCTGCACTTTTTAACCATTCGTCTGAAACGGTCTTGTCCTCACGGAGCTTTGATGATGCTTTTAAAAGGGTTTTTAGAAGGTTTATGTTTACGGAGGTTTTTAATGTTTTTTAAACACCTATCTACCGAGAGCCAGTGCACCACGCAGGGCTCCGGAGGCTCCGCTCTTACCCTAACCCTAACCCTAACCCTAACCAAGTCTTCACCCTAAAATTATTGATCCTTATGGGGACCTACAATTTGTCCCCATAAGGGAAGCGAGTCCCCACACGTGGCTAACCCTAACCCTAACCCTAACCCTTACCCTTACCCTAACCCTAACCCTTACCCTAACCCTAACCCTTACCCTAACCCTAACCCTAACCCTAACCCTAACCCTTACCCTAACCCTAACCCTTACCCTAACCCTAACCCTTACCCTAACCCTAACCCTAACCCTAACCCTTACCCTAACCCTAACCCTTACCCTAACCCTAACCCTAACCCTTACCCTAACCCTTACCCTAACCCAAATCCTAAAACTTACCAAGTCTTCACCCTAAAATTAATGATCCTTATGGGGACCTACAATGTGTCCCCATAAGGGAAGCCAGTCCCCACACGTGACTATGTAAACATATGTAGGTCCCCACAAGTATAGTAATGCTAGACCACACACACACACACACACACACACACACACACACACACGCACACACACACAACATTCGACCACTTTATTTTGTTTTGAAAGCTGTAAACAGTTTAGAGATTTGAGAGTTCATGTAATTTGAAAGAAAACCAAACAAACACATTTCTTTCAGTCTCAGTATTATTTGTTATTACATTTCAGATACAGCAGCTCTGCTTCGTATCAAAACAAAGAGTTCAAATAAAGAAATGGACGGCCCCGAGCCGGACACTCTGATACAGGTGCAGGCTGGGAAATAACACCTTGATATTTCATACCATAATAACATCTGGCAATATAACGGAAAAGTCTGGTTTTATACAACTCGGACACTTTCTTGTTCTCAACTACAGAACCTATTACTATATGAATCACCCTCTGGCTAGTGTTAGCTTAGCTTAGTTAACGGTGTGCTGATTCTCCATTTCAGGACGACAACATATCTTATAATTAAGATTCTGCGATGTCCGAATGGTGTTACATAAACAGATGTCTCCTTTTAAGACAAATCCTCGTGGCATCGTTAGTCACGTGTTGACCTGCTAGCAGAAGCTGCTTAAATACACAACATCTCTTTTCAGACAACAGATAGAAAAGTCTGACGCTCAGCGATAGCAGTGTCTTCCTGTTGGCCTGTACAGAAATATCAATTCAGTTACTTACATAACGAGGGACGAACCAATAAGGTGACAACGAGGGGTAAAAGGGAGTCATCAATGTACAAAATCACACAACGGGACAGAATATACAAAAGAAACCCTGACATGTAAAGCTCATCCAAATCTGCATCGACATCCTGTTTGTAAACACGGTTACATGTAATGACATTATTGCTTAACATTCAGTTATAGAGTTCTTCATTCGCCAGATTTGTATTCGACCTGGAGAAAACAGAAATACGTTGACGAAAGATGGAGGGAATATATTGATCTCATAACACTCAAATGTGCACGCACACACACACACACACACACACACACACACACACACACACACACACACACACACACACACACACACACACACACACACACACACACACACCACACACACACATTTCCCCCAGTGCAATACTTTACTGCATAGTTTCCTTATCTTTAAAGCATTGTCCATATTGCTCAATACTCACTATTGCCTTCATTATTGAAGTTACCTTGGTTGCTGATTGGCTAATGGTTGCACAACCCAAAAGAAACATTGTGACATCACAAAGTGACCAAATTCTGATCGGCTCATTTTCCGACAGGTTTTTATAAAGATGGCTCAGGACAAAAAGAGAGGGGGTCTTTGTTCCGGAGACTTTGACACGTGTTTGTGAAGAAAAGACATGAAGAAGTGGATTTCAAATAATAGGGGACCTTTAAATCTTGGAGCGATCCAAATAAAGAGTTATATTGACGTCCAATCTGCCCCTTTAAATATTAAGGAAGTGTAGTTATTTTGATATAAATGACATAACCCAGCTGTCATTGTCCAGTTAAGTGCCAGGACTAGGTGAAATGAAGCCATATATTTGAAAGTTAAACCTTAAGATCTTCATAAAGAAACCTATAGTCCACAGACAGGAAGTCAGATACAAACCGTTTTTTAGTTTGGCCTTTCACATACATTTTCTTTGAAAAAAAAAAATATATGGATGATTAAAATGGTTATAAATATAAATGAAGAGTCTTACTTAAATATTATAATTATCCTAATTATCTTAATGTTGAAGTCTTAGCTGCAAGTTTAGCATTAATAAAAAAGAAAACCGTCAAAATGTCAACTTTCTTATAAAAAAAAAAGTACCTGCTTTTGTTGAGATAATTAGATTTAATGGGGATTTCAAACACTTACACTTCTTACAGTAAATGTCATTAAACCTTAACTGCTGCAGACAAACTGGCAGAAGACATAATGATAACAAACTGCAGTCCCCTGTCAGGCCAGCAGGTGGTGCTAACTGCTACATTAAAACGAGCTTATCTGTGTGGGGATGCTGTCTGCTGGTCTGGTCGGATGTGACTCATAATCACATATTTCTGCTGCTAGGTTTTATATTATATCTAAGATGTAGCTTCAGTAGGGCTGCTGCTTCTGGAAGTCTATTTCATCATTTTCTAGACAAAGTTTCTGAACACATTACCTCAAGGACTACACTACCCATAATGCTCAGCGGTCAGTGCTGTGGAGAAGACTCCAGCGAGGACTTTAAGTCAAAATGAAATCTCATTTTCCGAATGTTTTCTCTTTAAGGTTCATATGTCTGCAGGTGTCTTTTGGTAGTTTCTCAACATGTGCTTATTTATGTATTGTAGTCTTTTGTTGTTGTTTAGAATCAGTTCATGTTTGCTGGTTCGACTCGCGGATGAAAGGCCTATTTGTTGGACGTCATCTGACTTTTCCTGTGACAGAAAATGCTAATCGCCCTTTATTTCTTTGACAAAGTTCCTGAAAGATCACAACAACGATAAGAATCAGTTGACAACCAAATGCTAACTACATGCAGAGTTGGGTGTAACGCGTTACAAAGTAACCGACAAAAGTAATATTATCGGAGTAACGGAGTAGTGTAACGCGCTACTTTTATAATTCAGTAATCACACTACAGTTACTAACATTGCCCCGACACGTGTTACTTCGTTACTAACTAAAATCAGGTTTCCGCCTCAGGTTTATATGTACGTAATCTGCGCGTCCACATCTCCACGTGCAGTGCTGCATAAACATGGCTGAGTCAGCGATAACTTTCGAGGGGTGGAGGTATGCCCATTATTTTGAGTTCTTCCGAAGAATAGACAGGAATGTGACGGTGAGGTGCAAACTGTGTCCAGGCCAGCAGCTGTTATCCACTGCTGCAAACACCACGTTAAACCTCAACAAGCACCTGCAAAGCACACATGCTAAGGTGAAGCTAACGCACAGCTATTTGTTGTTTGTTTACATCACGGAGTCTGTTCTTCTTCTTTGTTTTCCGGTTGTTGCCTGTTTTGAATGACGAATACACACTACCGCCGCCTGCTGGTAAGGAGAGTTATTGCCACTCACGCATGCGCAGTTCGTACGTTCTCGGCGAGTAAAGTAACGAGTAAAGTAACGAGTTACTTTATGTAGAGAGTAACGAAGTAGTGTAATATATAAAACATTTTTAAAAGTAATATGTACTATATTACATTTTTTTAGTAACGACCCCATCTCTGACTACACGGTAATCAAATATCCAGTAAAACGGGCCGAGAAGAGAAACAGAAGTTACGTCTGGTGTCTTGTTTACAATGTTCTCAATCTGCATTACCCTGAGTGATGCATTCACTGACATCGAGTGAAGACAACAGACGACATGCAGCAGACATCATTACAAAACATGGACGTGGACATTTTACTCTGAGGTTGACGCTGTTTTGAGGAATGGCACACCTAACCTTGTTGATATAATAACGCCATGACTGTTTGTTGTAAATAATATATATATTGATTGTGGTGCTTTGAAATATTGAGATACTTGAAGAGGATCTGTGGGATTTGAATACATTTCTGAGTGATAACATTTAGTTTTTTCTTTTGTACTTATGGTCTCATAACTGTTTGTACATCCATGTGACATCCCTGTCGCCTACATATGCTGATAGCTTAGGTTGTTGTGAATACAAACATGTATATTAATTGATTGTGCAGCACAGGGTTCATGTTTTAAAAGCATGTCTACAAAGAAAGCCCAGGCGAGCCAAACGTGTGAAAAAGGGACTCGGACCTCAAAGGGTTAATGACAGAAACATCCCAAATAAAGCCTCACAGACGATTTGAAAGAATGCTTTCAGAACAAAAACTATCTTCATATCAAGATGTCTTTGTCTTTTGCTCATCCTTCAGCTTTTTAGTTTCCACGTGTTTCAGAGTATCGTCTTTAGCTGTGATACACACACATTACTTCCAGTCAAACTAGATAGATGATAGCCTTATACTTAGTCCTTGATGCGGTGGCTCTATATTTACTTTACAACATGTTCTTAAACCCTATTGTTTAAGATCTAGGAGATAACTCAACGTTTCCAAAGACGGCAAACCTGGATTTTTGAATTTGGAGAAACGTGTCTTAAACATTTTTTATAAATAATAGTGCAGCCTTAAGGACATAAGAGATGTAACAACAACAAGCTCACCGTTGCACACGTTGTCAACCAGAACCTTTGAGATTTAAAAGCAGAGGACGCTTTTATAAAAACCCTGAGCAGCTCCGAGTACAAACCGCTCCTTCAGGAGACGCTCAGACGTGAGATACGAGGTGGTGACGAACAGCGTGAGAAGTGGAGAAGTCAGAGGAGATCCGGGTCCTGCGTCCACAGTCTGAGCATCAGCGTCTTTTTTCAATCGTTCCCACAAAGAGAAAGCACGATGAACCCAGCGACTTCTCTCCGAGGGCTCCATCGCTTTCGTCCGAACGTTTCCAGTAGAACATATTTAAACTTTAAGAAAAGCACCGGTGACATCACTGCAGTGATTTCCGTTGTTTTAGACGGAAACTATAACAAAAAAAGACAGAAAAGTCGATTTCTTTGAGCCAAACGTTCCCTCCTGGCTTCCTAGTTCCCTTCCTGGTTTCCTTCCTGGTATCCTTACTGGTGTCCTTCCTTGTCACCAGCCTGGCTTCCTTCCTGGTTTCCTTCCTTGGTTCCTCCCCGGGGTTTCCTTGTTTCCTCCCTGGTTTCCTCACTTGTTTCCTCCCCGGTTTCCTTGTTTCCTCCCTGGTTTCCTCCCTAGTTGCCTCGCTCTCTCAGAGGTCGCTGTGGTGCATGTTGAGCTCCATGTTGAGCTCCATGTCTCCTCCGAACAGTTCCCGGTACAGCGGAGGAAAGTGAGTCCTCACGATGTCGGGGTAAACGGCTTCTGAACGCCGACAAGTTCTCCGAGTGACGACTGCACAGCGAACGCAACGCTGACACCTTACATCTGAGCTGAGGGAGAGGAGTCAAGGAGGCAAGGAGAGGTGAGAAGGTGATGGAAGAAGAGAATAAACAAGAGAGGAGTCAAGAGGAGGAAGGAAGAGAAGATGTGACAAGGAGAAGAAATAATAGGAGAGGAATTAAGTAAGGAGAGGAGAGGAGAAAATAAAAGTAGGGAAGACAAGATAATGGAACAAGTGGAGGAAAGGAGACAAGGTGAGAGGAAACAAAAAATAAGAGGAGACAAAGGGAGAGGAAACAAGACATAAGAGGATACAAGGGGGAGAGGAAACAAGCAAAAGAGTAGACAGGGAGAGAGGAGAGGAGACAAGAGAAACAAGGATATGAGAGTTAGTTGTCACAAACATTAATGAAGGTCCTCACAGGTAAAGGATGTCATTAAGATGTGAATACTTTGTCGTGTACTTTTCTTATTGTTCGCGTAACGCTTTGAAGATCAAAGGGAAATGTGTGAGTTGTAGTTCAGCATCTCACCACCTGAGGGCAGTGTGAGACAACTCTTCTTCAGAGTTTAACATTCCACTTCCACTGAACAGTTTAATCATCACTTCTTCAAAAGACTATGTGTGTGTGTGTGTGTGTGTGTGTGTGTGTGTGTGTGTGTGTGTGTGTGTG
>NW_027262480.1:167500-185942 GCF_902827115.2 Pseudochaenichthys georgianus
ATGTAAACATATGTAGGTCCCCACAAGTATAGTAATGCTAGACCACACACACACACACACACACACACACACACACACACACACACACACACACACACAACATTCGACCACTTTATTTTGTTTTGAAAGCTGTAAACAGTTTAGAGATTTGAGAGTTCATGTAATTTGAAAGAAAACCAAACAAACACATTTCTTTCAGTCTCAGTTTTATTTGTTATTACATTTCAGATACAGCAGCTCTGCTTCGTATCAAAACAAAGAGTTCAAATAAAGAAATGGACGGCCCCGAGCCGGACACTCTGATACAGGTGCAGGCTGGGAAATAACACCTTGATATTTCATACCATAATAACATCTGGCAATATAACGGAAAAGTCTGGTTTTATACAACTCGGACACTTTCTTGTTCTCAACTACAGAACCTATTACTATATGAATCACCCTCTGGCTAGTGTTAGCTTAGCTTAGTTAACGGTGTGCTGATTCTCCATTTCAGGACGACAACATATCTTATAATTAAGATTCTGCGATGTCCGAATGGTGTTACATAAACAGATGTCTCCTTTTAAGACAAATCCTCGTGGCATCGTTAGTCACGTGTTGACCTGCTAGCAGAAGCTGCTTAAATACACAACATCTCTTTTCAGACAACAGATAGAAAAGTCTGACGCTCAGCGATAGCAGTGTCTTCCTGTTGGCCTGTACAGAAATATCAATTCAGTTACTTACATAACGAGGGACGAACCAATAAGGTGACAACGAGGGGTAAAAGGGAGTCATCAATGTACAAAATCACACAACGGGACAGAATATACAAAAGAAACCCTGACATGTAAAGCTCATCCAAATCTGCATCGACATCCTGTTTGTAAACACGGTTACATGTAACGACATTATTGCTTAACATTCAGTTATAGAGTTCTTCATTCGCCAGATTTGTATTCGACCTGGAGAAAACAGAAATACGTTGACGAAAGATGGAGGGAATATATTGATCTCATAACACTCAAATGTGCACGCACACACACACACACACACACACACACACACACACACACACACACACACACACACACACACACACACACACACACACACACACACACACACACACACACATTTCCCCCAGTGCAATACTTTACTGCATAGTTTCCTTATCTTTAAAGCATTGTCCATATTGCTCAATACTCACTATTGCCTTCATTATTGAAGTTACCTTGGTTGCTGATTGGCTAATGGTTGCACAACCCAAAAGAAACATTGTGACATCACAAAGTGACCAAATTCTGATCGGCTCATTTTCCGACAGGTTTTTATAAAGATGGCTCAGGACAAAAAGAGAGGGGGTCTTTGTTCCGGAGACTTTGACACGTGTTTGTGAAGAAAAGACATGAAGAAGTGGATTTCAAATAATAGGGGACCTTTAAATCTTGGAGCGATCCAAATAAAGAGTTATATTGACGTCCAATCTGCCCCTTTAAATATTAAGGAAGTGTAGTTATTTTGATATAAATGACATAACCCAGCTGTCATTGTCCAGTTAAGTGCCAGGACTAGGTGAAATGAAGCCATATATTTGAAAGTTAAACCTTAAGATCTTCATAAAGAAACCTATAGTCCACAGACAGGAAGTCAGATACAAACCGTTTTTTTAGTTTGGCCTTTCACATACATTTTCTTTGAAAAAAAAAAATATATGGATGATTAAAATGGTTATAAATATAAATGAAGAGTCTTACTTAAATATTATAATTATCCTAATTATCTTAATGTTGAAGTCTTAGCTGCAAGTTTAGCATTAATAAAAAAGAAAACCGTCAAAATGTCAACTTTCTTATAAAAAAAAAAGTACCTGCTTTTGTTGAGATAATTAGATTTAATGGGGATTTCAAACACTTACACTTCTTACAGTAAATGTCATTAAACCTTAACTGCTGCAGACAAACTGGCAGAAGACATAATGATAACAAACTGCAGTTCCCTGTCAGGCCAGCAGGTGGTGCTAACTGCTACATTAAAACGAGCTTATCTGTGTGGGGATGCTGTCTGCTGGTCTGGTCGGATGTGACTCATAATCACATATTTCTGCTGCTAGGTTTTATATTATATCTAAGATGTAGCTTCAGTAGGGCTGCTGCTTCTGGAAGTCTATTTCATCATTTTCTAGACAAAGTTTCTGAACACATTACCTCAAGGACTACACTACCCATAATGCTCAGCGGTCAGTGCTGTGGAGAAGACTCCAGCGAGGACTTTAAGTCAAAATGAAATCTCATTTTCCGAATGTTTTCTCTTTAAGGTTCATATGTCTGCAGGTGTCTTTTGGTAGTTTCTCAACATGTGCTTATTTATGTATTGTAGTCTTTTGTTGTTGTTTAGAATCAGTTCATGTTTGCTGGTTCGACTCGCGGATGAAAGGCCTATTTGTTGGACGTCATCTGACTTTTCCTGTGACAGAAAATGCTAATCGCCCTTTATTTCTTTGACAAAGTTCCTGAAAGATCACAACAACGATAAGAATCAGTTGACACCAAATGCTAACTACATGCAGAGTTGGGTGTAACGCGTTACAAAGTAACCGACAAAAGTAATATTATCGGAGTAACGGAGTAGTGTAACGCGCTACTTTTATAATTCAGTAATCACACTACAGTTACTAACATTGCCCCGACACGTGTTACTTCGTTACTAACTAAAATCAGGTTTCCGCCTCAGGTTTATATGTACGTAATCTGCGCGTCCACATCTCCACGTGCAGTGCTGCATAAACATGGCTGAGTCAGCGATAACTTTCGAGGGGTGGAGGTATGCCCATTATTTTGAGTTCTTCCGAAGAATAGACAGGAATGTGACGGTGAGGTGCAAACTGTGTCCAGGCCAGCAGCTGTTATCCACTGCTGCAAACACCACGTTAAACCTCAACAAGCACCTGCAAAGAACACATGCTAAGGTGAAGCTAACGCACAGCTATTTGTTGTTTGTTTACATCACGGAGTCTGTTCTTCTTCTTTGTTTTCCGGTTGTTGCCTGTTTTGAATGACGAATACACACTACCGCCGCCTGCTGGTAAGGAGAGTTATTGCCACTCACGCATGCGCAGTTCGTACGTGCTCGGCGAGTAAAGTAACGAGTAAAGTAACGAGTTACTTTATGTAGAGAGTAACGAAGTAGTGTAATATATAAAAAAAAATTAAAAGTAATATGTACTATATTACATTTTTTTAGTAACGACCCCATCTCTGACTACACGGTAATCAAATATCCAGTAAAACGGGCCGAGAAGAGAAACAGAAGTTACGTCTGGTGTCTTGTTTACAATGTTCTCAATCTGCATTACCCTGAGTGATGCATTCACTGACATCGAGTGAAGACAACAGACGACATGCAGCAGACATCATTACAAAACATGGACGTGGACATTTTACTCTGAGGTCGACGCTGTTTTGAGGAATGGCACACCTAACCTTGTTGATATAATAACGCCATGACTGTTTGTTGTAAATAATATATATATTGATTGTGGTGCTTTGAAATACTGAGATACTTGAAGAGGATCTGTGGGATTTGAATACATTTCTGAGTGATAACATTTAGTTTTTTCTTTTGTACTTATGGTCTCATAACTGTTTGTACATCCATGTGACATCCCTGTCGCCTACATATGCTGATAGCTTAGGTTGTTGTGAATACAAACATGTATATTAATTGATTGTGCAGCACAGGGTTCATGTTTTAAAAGCATGTCTACAAAGAAAGCCCAGGCGAGCCAAACGTGTGAAAAAGGGACTCGGACCTCAAAGGGTTAATGACAGAAACATCCCAAATAAAGCCTCACAGACGATTTGAAAGAATGCTTTCAGAACAAAAACTATCTTCATATCAAGATGTCTTTGTCTTTTGCTCATCCTTCAGCTTTTAGTTTCCACGTGTTTCAGAGTATCGTCTTTAGCTGTGATACACACACATTACTTCCAGTCAAACTAGATAGATGATAGCCTTATACTTAGTCCTTGATGCGGTGGCTCTATATTTACTTTACAACATGTTCTTAAACCCTATTGTTTAAGATCTAGGAGATAACTCAACGTTTCCAAAGACGGCAAACCTGGATTTTTGAATTTGGAGAAACGTGTCTTAAACATTTTTTATAAATAATAGTGCAGCCTTAAGGACATAAGAGATGTAACAACAACAAGCTCACCGTTGCACACGTTGTCAACCAGAACCTTTGAGATTTAAAAGCAGAGGAAGCTTTTATAAAAACCCTGAGCAGCTCCGAGTACAAACCGCTCCTTCAGGAGACGCTCAGACGTGAGATACGAGGTGGTGACGAACAGCGTGAGAAGTGGAGAAGTCAGAGGAGATCCGGGTCCTGCGTCCACAGTCTGAGCATCAGCGTCTTTTTTCAATCGTTCCCACAAAGAGAAAGCACGATGAACCCAGCGACTTCTCTCCGAGGGCTCCATCGCTTCCGTCCGAACGTTTCCAGTAGAACATATTTAAACTTTAAGAAAAGCACCGGTGACATCACTGCAGTGATTTCCGTTGTTTTAGACGGAAACTATAACAAAAAAAGACAGAAAAGTCGATTTCTTTGAGCCAAACGTTCCCTCCTGGCTTCCTAGTTCCCTTCCTGGTTTCCTTCCTGGTATCCTTACTGGTGTCCTTCCTTGTCACCAGCCTGGCTTCCTTCCTGGTTTCCTTCCTTGGTTCCTCCCCGGGTTTCCTTGTTTCCTCCCTGGTTTCCTCACTTGTTTCCTCCCCGGTTTCCTTGTTTCCTCCCTGGTTTCCTCCCTAGTTGCCTCGCTCTCTCAGAGGTCGCTGTGGTGCATGTTGAGCTCCATGTTGAGCTCCATGTCTCCTCCGAACAGTTCCCGGTACAGCGGAGGAAAGTGAGTCCTCACGATGTCGGGGTAAACGGCTCTGAACGCCGACAAGTTCTCCGAGTGACGACTGCACAGCGAACGCAACGCTGACACCTTACATCTGAGCTGAGGAGAGGAGTCAAGGAGGCAAGGAGAGGTGAGAAGTTGATGGAAGAAGAGAATAAACAAGAGAGGAGTCAAGAGGAGGAAGGAAGAGAAGATGTGACAAGGAGAAGAAATAATAGGAGAGGAATTAAGTAAGGAGAGGAGAGGAGAAAATAAAAGTAGGGAAGACAAGATAATGGAACAAGTGGAGGAAAGGAGACAAGGTGAGAGGAAACAAAAAATAAGAGGAGACAAAGGGAGAGGAAACAAGACATAAGAGGATACAAGGGGAGAGGAAACAAGCAAAAAGAGTAGACAGGGAGAGAGGAGAGGAGACAAGAGAAACAAGGATATGAGAGTTAGTTGTCACAAACATTAATGAAGGTCCTCACAGGTAAAGGATGTCATTAAGATGTGAATACTTTGTCGTGTACTTTTCTTATTGTTCGCGTAACGCTTTGAAGATCAAAGGGAAATGTGTGAGTTGTAGTTCAGCATCTCACCACCTGAGGGCAGTGTGAGACAACTCTTCTTCAGAGTTTAACATTCCACTTCCACTGAACAGTTTAATCATCACTTCTTCAAAAGACTATGTGTGTGTGTGTGTGTGTGTGTGTGTGTGTGTGTGTATGTGTGTGTGGTGTGTGTGTGTGTATGTGTGTGTGGTGTGTGTGTGTGTGTGTGTGTGTGTGTGTGTGTGTGTGTGTGTGTGTGTGTGTGTGTGTGTGTGTGTGTGTGTGTGTGAGTGTACCTTGCTCAGGGCTCCTTCCTCTCTCTGGTTTCTCTGCAGCACGTGTTTCAGAGCGAGCTCCGTCTTCTGCTGCAGTTTCTCCACCCGAAGCTTATCCTGCAGCCATGAGCGGTCTGCACACACACACACACACACACACACACACACACACACACACACACACACACACACACACACACACACACACACACACACACACACACACACACACACACAAACACACATACACACACACACACACACACACACACACACACACACACACACACACACAGTCACAACATGGAGGAACAGAAAGCAGTATTCAATGTTTACTTCAGAAATGAGCATGCTTGTCATATGTCTTTCTCCATAGAGGCTGCATCATCATGTTAATCACATAGATATCATATGCCTACAATAGAGTGTGTGTGTGTGTGTGTGTGTGTGTGTGTGTGTGTGTGTGTGTGTGTGTGTGTGTGTGTGTGTGTGTGTGTGTGTGTGTGTGTGTGTGTGTTTGCGTACCTGCAGAGAGCAGGATGTAGGCTGAGAAGAGAGCGAGTTCTTCCTCCGACAGACGCAGCGAACACATGCTCTCAGCGAAGTCAAACACTGAGGATATCAAGTCATCACAACCTGCACACACACACACACACACACACACACACACACACACACACGATGAAAAAAGAGAAGCACTCATGTTATGGAATACCCCGTCTCTCCTCTTGACGTCATGATTGATTGATTCTTTAGTGTCACCTAAAGCTTTGAAGACGTCCGGTCCGGCGAACTTCCCGTCGAAGAAGACGCTGTTGTTCTGAGAGTCGAAGACGCGACACATCCGCACTAACACCACCTCCAGAGAGCCTGCGGAGAGGCAAGGACACGGGGCAAAGGGAATCAGCCGTGTTCCTGCACATTAGGTAAAGTTCTCCTATCATAGTATGTTCAGGCATATTTTAAAGCTCTCAGATATATTCAAATGTATAAAGAACAGCTTTGCTCAGAATACCAACCGGATCATGCATTCCAGCCTCACCCTCTATTTCAGCCTGATCCCAAAGTGCTGATTCTGGGTCTACAAAGAGGGAGCGGAGCTAACGCCTGATCAGAACTCTCCCAGCAGAAACTCAGCTAACTCCATCATGTTCCAAACCACATCAAGGATTCTCTCTGAAACACTTTGGAGCTCAAACTCTTTCTGTCTCGCAGGGTTTCCACAAAGTGACTTCCTTTTTATTTCCTGCTTCTTCAAAGCCCGCCCACATTTCAGATATCACGTCGTATCGGACGCAAATCTGGATCAGCTCCGTTGTTCCCCCAAAGCAACGCGTTACCGTAACGCTGTTATGTTTGGCAGTAACTAGCACCCTAACGCATTCTCTTTTAAATTCAGTTACGGTTACTACACTACATTATTACTCCGTTATTTTGTTTATATAGTCTCGGCTCCCAGACGTTGGTGAGCGGCGCCAACAGCCAGGCGAACAGAGATGAGAACTGTAAGTACTTGAGTGAATGTACTTAGATACTTCCTGTGTCCCATGCGGAGACGGGCTGTGGGCGTGTTTGTGTTTACTAACAAGACTCTCATGGCGGCGGCGGCGGAGCTCAAGTCGAGTTTCTTCGCCTGGAGATATTCTCACTATTTCCCTTTTGTCGAGCAGAAAGAAAATAAAGTTTCTGTTAAATGTAAGTTGTGTGTGTGTGTCTGTGTGTGTGTGTGTGTGTGTGTGTGTGTGTGTGTGTGTGTGTCTGTGTGTCAGTGGTATGTCTATGTGTGTGTGTGTGTCTATGTGTGTGTGTGTTGTGTGTGTATGTGTGTGTGTGTGTGTGGTGTGTGTGTGTGGTGGGTGTGTGTGTGTGTGTGTGTGTGTGTGTGTGTGTGTGTGTGTGTCGTGTGTGTCCTGGCGGGTCAAAGATCCTATCTACTACAAAACAGTAATTGAAATCTGCAGAAAACAACATGCTGGACGAAGCCAGTAGCTCAGACCACAGAGACTCAGCCGAAGCCACTCCACTCCTCCTGCACCGAATTCAATAGCGGCTGGATTGTAACCGAGGGACTGCTGCCAGGGACAAGTCGATGAAGCCATTGCACGGTATGTTGTAGAACACAGGCAGCTATTGCTACGACTCCTATCGCTATTTCTTGATCAACAGATTGTATTATTCTCCAATTGCAATAAACAGACCTGAAATGAAGGCTAACCCTAACCCTAACCCTAACCCTTACCCTTACCCTAACCCTAACCCTAACCCTAAAACTAACCAAGTCTTCACCCTAAAATTAATGATCCTTATGGGGACCTACAATGTGTCCCCATAAGGGAAGCCAGTCCCCACACGTGACTATGTAAACATATGTAGGTCCCCACAAGTATAGTAATGCTAGACCACACACACACACACACACACACACACACACACACACACACACACACACACGCACACACACACAACATTCGACCACTTTATTTTGTTTTGAAAGCTGTAAACAGTTTAGAGATTTGAGAGTTCATGTAATTTGAAAGAAAACCAAACAAACACATTTCTTTCAGTCTCAGTTTTATTTGTTATTACATTTCAGATACAGCAGCTCTGCTTCGTATCAAAACAAAGAGTTCAAATAAAGAAATGGACGGCCCCGAGCCGGACACTCTGATACAGGTGCAGGCTGGGAAATAACACCTTGATATTTCATACCATAATAACATCTGGCAATATAACGGAAAAGTCTGGTTTTATACAACTCGGACACTTTCTTTGTTCTCAACTACAGAACCTATTACTATATGAATCACCCTCTGGCTAGTGTTAGCTTAGCTTAGTTAACGGTGTGCTGATTCTCCATTCAGGACGACAACATATCTTATAATTAAGATTCTGCGATGTCCGAATGGTGTTACATAAACAGATGTCTCCTTTTAAGACAAATCCTCGTGGCATCGTTAGTCACGTGTTGACCTGCTAGCAGAAGCTGCTTAAATACACAACATCTCTTTTCAGACAACAGATAGAAAAGTCTGACGCTCAGCGATAGCAGTGTCTTCCTGTTGGCCTGTACAGAAATATCAATTCAGTTACTTACATAACGAGGGACGAACCAATAAGGTGACAACGAGGGGTAAAAGGGAGTCATCAATGTACAAAATCACACAACGGGACAGAATATACAAAGAAACCCTGACATGTAAAGCTCATCCAAATCTGCATCGACATCCTGTTTGTAACACGGTTACATGTAATGACATTATTGCTTAACATTCAGTTATAAAGTTCTTCATTCGCCAGATTTGTATTCGACCTGGAGAAAACAGAAATACGTTGACGAAAGATGGAGGGAATATATTGATCTCATAACACTCAAATGTGCACGCACACACACACACACACACACACACACACACACACACACACACACACACCACACACACACACACATTTCCCCCAGTGCAATACTTTACTGCATAGTTTCCTTATCTTTAAAGCATTGTCCATATTGCTCAATACTCAACATTGCCTTCATTACGCTGGTTGAAGTTACCTTGGTTGCTGATTGGCTAACGGTTGCACAACCCAAAGAAACATAGTGACATCACAAAGTGACCAAATTCTGATCGGCTCATTTTCCGACAGGTTTTTATAAAGATGGCTCAGGACAAAAAGAGAGGGGGTCTTTGTTCCGGAGACTTTGACACGTGTTTGTGAAGAAAAGACATGAAGAAGTGGATTTCAAATAATAGGGGACCTTTAAATCTTGGAGCGATCCAAATAAAGAGTTATATTGACGTCCAATCTGCCCCTTTAAATATTAAGGAAGTGTAGTTATTTGATATAATGACATAACCCAGCTGTCATTGTCCAGTTAAGTGCCAGGACTGGGTGAAATGAAGCCATATATTTGAAAGTTAAACCTTAAGATCTTCATAAAGAAACCTATAGTCCACAGACAGGAAGTCAGATACAAACCGTTTTTTTAGTTTGGCCTTTCACATACATTTTCTTTGAAAAAAAAAAATATATGGATGATAAAATGGTTATAAATATAAATGAAGAGTCTTACTTAAATATTATAATTATCCTAATTATCTTAATGTTGAAGTCTTAGCTGCAAGTTTAGCATTAATAAAAAAGAAAACCGTCAAAATGTCAACTTTCTTATAAAAAAAAAAGTACCTGCTTTTGTTGAGATAATTAGATTTAATGGGATTTCAAACACTTACACTTCTTACAGTAAATGTCATTAAACCTTAACTGCTGCAGACAAACTGGCAGAAGACATAATGATAACAAACTGCAGTTCCCTGTCAGGTCAGCAGGTGGTGCTAACTGCTACATTAAAACGAGCTTATCTGTGTGGGGATGCTGTCTGCTGGTCTGGTCGGATGTGACTCATAATCACATATTTCTGCTGCTAGGTTTTATATTATATCTAAGATGTAGCTTCAGTAGGGCTGCTGCTTCTGGAAGTCTATTTCATCATTTTCTAGACAAAGTTTCTGAACACATTACCTCAAGGACTACACTACCCATAATGCTCAGCGGTCAGTGCTGTGGAGAAGACTCCAGCGAGGACTTTAAGTCAAAATGAAATCTCATTTTCCGAATGTTTTCTCTTTAAGGTTCATATGTCTGCAGGTGTCTTTGGTAGTTTCTCACCATGTGCTTAATTTATGTATTGTAGTCTTTTGTTGTTGTTTAGAATCAGTTCATGTTTGCTGGTTCGACTCGCGGATGAAAGGCCTATTTGTTGGACGTCATCTGACTTTTTCCTGTGACAGAAAATGCTAATCGCCCTTTATTTCTTTGACAAAGTTCCTGAAAGATCACAACAACGATAAGAATCAGTTGACACCAAATGCTAACTACATGCAGAGTTGGGTGTAACGCGTTACAAAGTAACCGACAAAAGTAATATTATCAGGAGTAACGGAGTAGTGTAACGCGCTACTTTTATAATTCAGTAATCACACTACAGTTACTAACATTGCCCCGACACGTGTTACTTCGTTACTAACTAAAATCGGGTTTCCGCCTCAGGTTTATATGTACGTAATCTGCGCGTCCACATCTCCACGTGCAGTGCTGCATAAACATGGCTGAGTCAGCGATAACTTTCGAGGGGTGGAGGTATGCCATTATTTTGAGTTCTTCCGAAGAATAGACAGGAATGTGACGGTGAGGTGCAAACTGTGTCCAGGCCAGCAGCTGTTATCCACTGCTGCAAACACCACGTTAAACCTCAACAAGCACCTGCAAAGAACACATGCTAAGGTGAAGCTAACGCACAGCTATTGTTGTTTGTTTACATCACGGAGTCTGTTCTTCTTCTTTGTTTTCCGGTTGTTGCCTGTTTTGAATGACGAATACACACTACCGCCGCCCTGCTGGTAAGGAGAGTTATTGCCACTCACGCATGCGCAGTTCGTACGTGCTCGGCGAGTAAAGTAACGAGTAAAGTAACGAGTTACTGTATGTAGAGAGTAACGAAGTAAGTGTAAATAGATAAAAAAAAATTAAAAGTAATAGTACTATATTACATTTTTAAGTACGACCCCATCTCTGACTACACGTAATCAAATAGTCCAGTAAAACTGGGCCGAGAAGAGAAACAGAAGTTACGTCTGGTGTCGTGGTTACAATGTTCTCAATCTGCATTACCCTGAGTGATGCATTCACTGACATCGAGTGAAGACAACAGACGACATGCAGCAGACATCATTACAAAACATGGACGTGGACATTTTACTCTGAGGTCCGACGCTGTTTTGAGGAATGGCACACCTAACTTGTTGATATAATAACGCATGACTGTTTTGTTGTAAATAATATATATATTGATTGTGGTGCTTTGGAAATACTGAGATACTTGAAGAGGATCTGTGGGATTTGAATACATTTCTGAGTGATAACATTTAGTTTTTTCTTTTGTACTTATGGTCTCATAACTGTTTGTACATCCATGTGACATCCCTGTCGCCTACATATGCTGATAGCTTAGGTTGTTGTGAATACAAACATGTATATTAATTGATTGTGCAGCACAGGGTTCATGTTTTAAAAGCATGTCTACAAAGAAAGCCCAGGCGAGCCAAACGTGTGAAAAAGGGACTCGGACCTCAAAGGGTTAATGACAGAAACATCCCAAATAAAGCCTCACAGACGATTTGAAAGAATGCTTTCAGAACAAAAACTATCTTCATATCAAGATGTCTTTGGTCTTGTTGCTCATCCTTCAGCTTTTAGTTTCCCACGTGTTTTCAGAGTATCGTCTTTAGCTTTGATACACACACATTAACTTCCAGTCAACTAGATAGATGATAGCCTATATACTTAGTCCTTGATGCGGTGGCTCGATATTTACTTTACAACATGTTCGTAAAACCCTATTGTTTAAGAATCTAGGAGATAACTCAACGTTTCCAAAGACGGCAACCTGGTTTTTTGAATTTGGAGAAACGTGTCTTAAAACATTTTTTATAAATAATAGTGCAGCCTTAGGACATAAGAGATGTAACAACAACAAGCTCAACCGTTGCACACGTTGTCAACCATAACCTTTGAGATTTAAAAGCAGAGGAAGCTTTTATAAAAACCCTGAGCAGCTCCGAGTACAAACCGCTCCTTCAGGAGACGCTCAGACGTGAGATACGAGGTGGTGACGAACAGCGTGAGAAGTGGAGAAGTCAGAGGAGATCCGGGTCCTAGCGTCACAGTCCTGAGCATCAGCGTCTTTTTCAATCGTTCCCACAAAGAGAAAGCACGATGAACCCAGCGACTTCTCTCCGAGGGGCTCCATCGCTTCTCGTCGAACGTTTCCAGTAGAACATATTTAAGACTTTAAGAAAAGCACCGGTGACATCACTGCAGTGATTTTCCGTTGTTTTAGAGACGGAAACTATAACAAAAAAAGACAGAAAAGTCGATTTCTTTGAGCCAAACGTTCCCTTCCCTCCTGGCGTCCTAGTTCCCTTCCTGGTTTCCTTCCTGGTATCCTGACTGGTTCCTTCCTTGTCCACCAGCCTGGCTTCCTTCCTGGTTTCCTTCCTTGGTTCTCCCCGGGTTTCCTTGTTTCCTCCCTGGTTTCCTCACTTGTTTCCTCCCCGGTTTCCTTGTTTCCTCCCTGGTTTCCTCCCTAGTTTGCCTCGCTCTCTCAGAGGTCGCTGTGGTGCATGTTGAGCTCCATGTTGAGCTCCATGTCCTCCTCCGAACAGTTTCCCGGTACAGCGAGGAGAAGTGAGTCCTCACGATGTTCGGGGTAAAACGGCTCTGAACGCCGACAAGTTCTCCGAGTGACGACTGCACAGCGAACGCAAACGCTGACAACCTTACATCTGAGCTGAGGAGAGGAGGTCAAGGAGGCAAGGAGAGGTGAGAAGGTGATGGAAGAAGAGAATAAACAAGAGAGGAGTCAAGAGGAGGAAGGAAAGAAGATGTGACAAGGAGAAGAATAATAGAGAGGGAATTAAGTAAGGAGAGGAGAGGAGAAAATAAAAGTAGGGAAGACAAGATAATGGAACAGTGGAGGAAAGGAGAACAAAGGTTGAGAGGAACAAAAAATAAGAGGATACAAAGGAGGAGGAAACAAGACATAAGAAGGATACAAGGGGAGAGGAAACAAGCAAAAGAGAGTAGACAGGGAGTAGAGGAGAGGAGACAAGAGAAAACAAGGATATGAGAGTTAGTTGTCACAAACTTAATTAAGGTCCTCACAGGTAAAGGATGTCATTAAGATGTGAATACTTTGTCGTGTACTTTTCTTATTGTTCGCGTAACGCTTTGAAGATCAAAGGGAAATGTGTGAGTTGTAGTTCAGCATCTCACCACCTGAGGGCAGTGTGAGACAACTCTTCTTCAGAGTTTAACATTCCACTTCCACTGAACAGTTTAATCATCACTTCTTCAAAAGACTATGTGTGTGTGGTGTGTGTGTGTGTGTGTGTGTGTGTGTGTGGTGTGTGTGTGTGTGTGTGTGGTGTGTGTGTGTGTGTGTGTGTGTGTGTGGTTTGTGTGTGTGTGTGTGTGTGTGTGTGTGTGTGTGTGTGTGAGTGTACCTTGCTCAGGGCTCCTTCCTCTCTCTGGTTTCTCTGCAGCACGTGTTTCAGAGCGAGCTCCGTCTTCTGCTGCAGTTTCTCCACCCGAAGCTTATCCTGCAGCCATGAGCGGTCTGCACACAACACACCACACACACACACACACACACACACACACACACACACACACCCACACACACACACACACACACAACACACACACCACACACACACACAACACCTACACACACACACACACACACACACACACAAACACACACCCACACCCAGTCAACAACATGGAGGAAACAGAAAGCAGTATTCAATGTTTACTTCAGAAATGAGCATGCTTGTCATATGTCTTTCTCCATAGAGGCTGCATCATCATGTTAATCACATAGATATCATATGCCTACAATAGAGTTGTGTGTGGGTGTTGTGTGTGTGTGTGTGTGTGTGTGTGTTGTGGTGTGTGTGTGGTGGTGTTTGTTTTGCCGTACCTGCAGAGAGCAGGATTAGGCTGAGAAGAGAGCGAGTTCTTCCTCCGACAGACGCAGCGAACACATGCTCTCAGCGAAGTCAAACACTGAGGATATCAAGTCATCACAACCTGCCACACACACACCAACACACACACACACACACACACACACACGATGAAAGAAGAGAAAGCACTCATGTTATGGAATACCCCGTCTCTCCTCTTGACCGTCATGATTGATTGATTCTTAGTGTCACCTAAAGCTTTGAAGACGATCCGTCCCGGCGAACTTCCCGTCGAAGAAGACGCTGTTGTTCTGAGAGTCGAAGACGCGGACACATCCGCACTAACAAACCACCTCCAGAGAGCCTGCGGAGAGGCAAGGGACACGGGGCAAAGGGAATTCAGCCGTGTTCCTGCACATTAGGTAAAGTTCTCCTATCATAGTATGTTCAGGCATATTTTAAAGCTCTCAGATATATTCAAATGTATAAAGAACAGCTTTGCTCAGAATACCAACCGGATCATGCATTCCCCAGCCTCAACTCTATTTCAGCCTGATACCAAAGTGCTGATTCTGGGTCTACAAAGAGGGAGCGAGCTAAAGCCTGATCAGAACTCTCCCAGCAGAAACTCAGCTAACTCCATCATGTTCCAAACCACATCAAGGATTCTCTCTGAAACACTTGGAGCTCAAACTCTTTCTGTCCTCGCAGGGGTTTTCCACAAAGTGACTTCCTTTTATTTCCTGCTTCTTCAAGCCCGCCCACATTTCAGATATCACGTCGTATCGGATGCACATCTGGATCAGCTCCGTTGTTCCCCCAAAGCAACGCGTTACCGTAACGCTGTTATGTTTGGCAGTAACTAGCACCCTAACGCATTCTTTTTTAAATTCAGTTACGGTTACTACACTACATTATTACTCCGTTATTTTGTTTATTTAGTCTCGGCTCCCAGACGTTGGTGAGCGGCGCCAACAGCCAGGCGAACAGAGATGAGAACTGTAAGTACTTGAGTGAATGTACTTAGATACTTCCTGTGTCCCATGGCGGAGACGGGCTGTGGGCGTGTTTGTGTTTACTAAACAAGACTCTCATGGCGGCGGCGGTGGAGCTCAAGTCGAGTTTCTTCGCCGTGGAGATATTCTCACTATTTCACTTTTGTCGAGCAGAAAGAAAATAACGTTTCTGTTAAATGTAAGTTGTTGTTGTGTGTGTGGTGTCTGTTGTGGTGTGTGTGTTGTGTGTGTGTGTGTGTGTGTGTGTGTGTGTGTGTGTGTGTGTGTGTGTGTGTGTTGTGTGTGTGTGTGTGTGTGTGTGTGTGGTGTGTGTGTGTGTATGTGTGTGTCGTCTGTGTGTGTCCTGGCGGGTCAAAGATCCTATCTACTACAAAACAGTAATTGAAATCTGCAGAAACAACATGCTGGGACGAAGCCAGTAGCTCAGACCACAGAGACTCAGCCGAAGCCACTCCACCCTCCTCCTGCACCGAATCAATAGCGGCTGGATTGTAACCGAGGGACTGCTGCCAGGGACAAGTCGATGAAGCCATTGCACGGTATGTTGTAGAACACAGGCAGCTATTGCTACGACTCCTATCGCTATTTCTTGATCAACAGATTGTATTATTCTCCAATGCAATAACAGACCTGAAATGAAGGCTAACCCTAACCCTAACCCTAACCCTTACCCTTACCCTAACCCTAACCCTAACCCTAAAACTAACCAAGTCTTCACCCTAAAATTAATGATCCTTATGGGGACCTACAATGTGTCCCCATAAGGGAAGCCAGTCCCCACACGTGACTATGTAAACATATGTAGGTCCCCACAAGTATAGTAATGCTAGAACCACACACACACACACACACCACACACACACACACACACACACCCCACACACACAACATTCGACCACTTTATTTGTTTTGAAAGCTGTAAACAGTTTAGAGATTTGAGAGTTCATGTAATTTGAAAGAAAACCAAACAAACACATTTCTTTCAGTCTCAGTTTTATTTGTTATTACATTTCAGATACAGCAGCTCTGCTTCGTATCAAAACAAAGAGTTCAAATAAAGAAATGGACGGCCCCGAGCCGGACACTCTGATACAGGTGCAGGCTGGGAAATAACCCCTTGATATTTCATACCATAATAACATCTGGCAATATAACGGAAAAGTCTGGTTTTATACAACTCGGACACTTTCTTGTTCTCAACTACAGAACCTATTACTATATGAATCACCCTCTGGCTAGTGTTAGCTTAGCTTAGTTAACGGTGTGCTGATTCTCCATTTCAGGACGACAACATATCTTATAATTAAGATTCTGCGATGTCCGAATGGTGTTACATAAACAGATGTCTCCTTTTAAGACAAATCCTCGTGGCATCGTTAGTCACGTGTTGACCTGCTAGCAGAAGCTGCTTAAATACACAACATCTCTTTTCAGACAACAGATAGAAAAGTCTGACGCTCAGCGATAGCAGTGTCTTCCTGTTGGCCTGTACAGAAATATCAATTCAGTTACTTACATAACGAGGGACGAACCAATAAGGTGACAACGAGGGGTAAAAGGGAGTCATCAATGTACAAAATCACACAACGGGACAGAATATACAAAAGAAACCCTGACATGTAAAGCTCATCCAAATCTGCATCGACATCCTGTTTGTAAACACGGTTACATGTAATGACATTATTGCTTAACATTCAGTTATAAAGTTCTTCATTCGCCAGATTTGTATTCGACCTGGAGAAAACAGAAATACGTTGACGAAAGATGGAGGGAATATATTGATCTCATAACACTCAAATGTGCACGCACACCACACACCACCACACACACACCACCACACACACACCACCACAACACACACACCCACACATTTCCCCCAGTGCAATACTTTACTGCATAGTTTCCTTATCTTTAAAGCATTGTCCATATTGCTCAATACTCACTATTGCCTTCATTATTGAAGTTACCTTGGTTGCTGATTGGCTAATTTGCACATCCCAAAAAAACATTGTGACATCACAAAGTGACCAAAATCTGACCAGCTCCTTTTCAGACAGGTTTTTCTAAAGATGGATCAGGAAGAAAAAAGAGAGGCGGTCTTTGTTCCTGAGACTTTGACACGTGTTTGTGAAGAAAAGACATGAAGAAAGTGGATTTCAAATAATAGGGGACCTTTAAATCTTGGAGCGATCCAAATAAAGAGTTATATTGACGTCCAATCTGCCCCTTTAAATATTAAGGAAGTGTAGTTATTTTGATATAATGACATAACCCAGCTGTCATTGTCCAGTTAAGTGCCAGGACTAGGTGAAATGAAGCCATATATTTGAAAGTTAAACCTTAAGATCTTCATAAAGAAACCTATAGTCCACAGACAGGAAGTCAGATACAAACCGTTTTTTTTAGTTTGGCCTTTCACATACATTTTCTTTGAAAAAAAAAATAATGGATGATTAAAATGGTTTATAAATGAAGAGTCTTACTTAAATATTAAATCCTAATTATCTTAATGTTGAAGTCTTAGCTGCAAGTTTAGCATTAATAAAAAAGAAACCGTCAAAATGTCAACTTTCTTATAAAAAAAAAGTACCTGCTTTTGTTGAGATAATTAGATTTAATGGGGATTTCAAACACTTACACTTCTTACAGTAAATGTCATTAAACCTTAACTGCTGCAGACAAACTGGCAGAAGACATATGAATAAACAACTGCAGTTCCCTGTCAGGCCAGCAGGTGGTGCTAACTGCTACATTAAAACGAGCTTATCTGTGTGGGATGCTGTCTGCTGGTCTGGTCGGATGTGACTCATAATCACATATTTCTGCTGCTAGGTTTTATATTATATCTAAGATGTAGCTTCAGTAGGGCTGCTGCTTCTGGAAGTCTATTTCATCATTTTCTAGACAAAGTTTCTGAACACATTACCTCAAGGACTACACTACCCTAATGCTCAGCGGTCAGTGCTGTGGAGAAGACTCCAGCGAGGACTTTAAGTCAAAATGAATCTCATTTTCCGAATGTTTTCTCTTTAAGGTTCATATGTCTGCAGGTGTCTTTTGGTAGTTTCTCACATGTGCTTATTTATGTATTGTAGTCTTTTGTTGTTGTTTAGAATCAGTTTATGTTTGCTGGTTCGACTCGCGGATGAAAGGCCTATTTGTTGGACTCATCTGACTTTTCCTGTGACAGAAAATGCTAAT
>NW_027262480.1:186042-331042 GCF_902827115.2 Pseudochaenichthys georgianus
TCTTGTTTTTTCTCTCCTCTCCTCTTGTTTCCTATCCTCTCCTCTCCTCTTGTTTCCTCTCCTATCCTCTTGTTTCCCTTCCTCTCCTCTCCTCTTGTTTTCCTCTCCTCTCCTCTTGCTTTCTCTCCTCTTGTCTCCTCTCCTCTCCTCTTGTTTCCTATCCTCTCCTCTTGTTTCCTCTCCTCTTGTATCCTCTCCTCTCCTCTTGTTTCCTATCCTCTCCTCTTGCTTTCTCTCCTCTCCTCTTGTCTCCTCTCCTCTCCTCTTGTCTCCTCTCCTCTTGTTTCCTTGAACTAAAGTGCTTCAAAGTGTGTGAAGATCCATCACCATCGTTTCTTTGCTTCATGTATCGTAGCTTCACTTGAACGTCCCGGCGCCCCGCGTCGTCCCGGTGCTCGTGATGCTTTACATGGCGGCACGCAGGAAGCACTCCGTCCTCTGGCGGGTTCTTCGTGCTGCAGGAAGCAGACCGGATGTCTGTGAGCGCAGAGGAAGGACGCACCCCAAGGAGACGCAGCTCGGCCTCTCTGCTAATGAAGGTGGAACAAGGAGCAGCGTCTCCGGGTTCACGAAGCGGCTCCCGTGGGAGAACCACCCGCCCGGCTCCAATTAGCAGCTGCTCGTTACACCGGGGTTTAACGAGTCTCTATTTTAAACCTCACTTCTTTGTGTCTGAACGTCTTTGTGTTCCTGCATCTCTTCTTCTGCTGTTTCCTCGTCATTGTTTCCCTTTAGCCGTACCCTCATCCTTCGGTTCATCGGAGCAGCACTTTATCAGACCGTTGCTTTGTAATCATGCTTTCTGAGAGGAGTGAAGCCGGCCGGGGCTTCTGCCTCTTTGTGTCCCAGTGTTTCAGGACACGAATATTAATACGTTCATTTCTGCTCTTTTCTCTTTTTGTAGGACGTTGGTTTTGTGTTTTGTTTTGTTCTCTAAATAAATGTAAATGTAGGCCTCCACCTTGGGCTGCTCTCAGAGTCGTGTCTCCGTAGTCCTGCCGTAGTGCTTGATGTGATCTCGGTACGCGGCGGGTTGATTGTTCTCTCAGAGCTCCGTGTCGCCTCGCGTCTGCAGAACGTGTTTCTGTCGATTCTCCGACCGTAACTTCGTAATAAACCTTCAGTGTTCGCCATCAAGCTCCAGCTCTCCCGTGTCTCTCTGTGTGTCCATTACAGTGATCGTATGTTGTTGTTGTTGTTGTTGTTGTTGTTAAGGTTTTTTTGCCAGGTTAGTTTGAAAACACTGAAATATTGTACAAGTCTATCTAAAATGAAAGTATTATTTAGGAGTCAAATCATTAATGGTTATGAACAGGACCTGTGAAATCCCATTTGTTGTTATTTCTTGTAATTGTAAAAAGTAATTTCTTAAAAAAAAAAAAGATTAACAAGACAAACATGTCGCTGATAACGATGACCTAATGTTTTATAAGAAACATATATGTTAGAGGGGGGAGGACCAGAAAAGTTTGTTTAAGCTTCTTCTTGCCCCTGTTGAACATGAACAGAGACTATCTGAACATTATTATTATTTTTTTTTTTTTTTGGTTTATTATTTGTTTTGTTTGGTACTTTGTTATAATTATTAATCTGAGTGAAAAAAAGAGAATATATATATATATATATTATTGTTATATTTTTTTGTTTCTGACATGTTCAATAAATTGACTAAACTAACTAAAACTATATATTTATGGAGTTTGTTTGTCAAGTCGTTTTTGATTCTCAGTGTAATATAAGTCTGTTACATCTCACCTGTAAAAGCAACAGTATTGACCAACTGTTATTATAAATAATTTATGTAATCAGCCGTTATCCTCGGGGTGATGCATCCTTTGCTTTTGACTCCTTGTAGCTCTCTCAAAGCAATGTGTCAGACACTTCAGCTGCTTCTGGGCCTTAAGACACAGGAGGGGTTCAAACCTCTACATTACCCAACATGCATTACAAAAGCATCTTCGTGTCAGACCCTCGCTGCCAGCCAAAGCCCACATTTCTCTGTATAAAGGTGGAATGTATTTAAGGCAGGGGCTTCTCACCGAGTTCAGCCATGGACAGTGAGGAAGGGTCTCCATCGCCGAGGGGGCAGAGCGGGAAGAAGCCGGTGTTGGAATTGAAATCGCTCAGAGGCTCCGGTTTGATGCCGTTAATATCGAGACCCGACTGATCAGGGGACGGCTGGATGTCCAGGTAGAAACCCTGAGTTTCTCCTCTTCCTCTTCCTCTTCCTCCTCCTCTTCCTCCTCCTCCTCTTCCTCCTCCTCCTCTTCCTCGTCCTCCTCCTCCTGAGTCTGCCTGTTGTGGAGGAGAAGCTCTTATAGGTCATGTGAACTTTTGGTAATTCATGTCAGAATTCAGAAACATCGCTGAACATTTACAGAGGCTGTGCCATTGACTTACATTGGAAAAGAGACGTCCGTACATCCTAATACGGATGCTTGAACAGCCCTAATTTAAATCATTCGGATCCAAAAATGTGATTGGAGGCGGTGCTTAAAGGTGAGAGGCGGGGTTTAATGATGGGAGGCGGGTTAAAGGAACAACTGCTTTATTGGCCAAAAGATCCCCGAAGTTATAGATATTTTTTTACGTCAGAGTCAGGACATTCAGGCCCCGCCTCCGAGGCTGTATCCAGTTCTGCATTTTGTCATATTTCACATTGGGACACACCAAGTTCAGAAATACCCGTTGTATGACTCAACGACATGGCCTTTTGACATTTCTCAATGAAGGCATCAGGGTGTAGAGTAAAGACCACCAACCTTTAAAGACACTGACCCTCCTTCAGGGGAGTTTTGCACCATGTATCCCTCGTCCTGCAGCTCTGTGACGCTGGAGGTCGGGGGGCCGTATAGGGGGGAGAGCTGCTCGGCATCCCCCAGGATCGGGGTCTCGATGCTGGGGAGAGTCAGGAGGAGAGAGGGTCCCTCCTGGTTCTTCTGCTGCTGGAGGAGGTGTTTCTGGACCTCAGCGTACAGACTGTCCCGCTGCTTCTTCGACATGCGGCCGAACTTCACAGCTGGGATTGAGGAAGAGGGGGAGATAACTGAGTCAGGATGTATTATGTAAGGGATGTTCTTTTCCCCATAAAGACCAAGTCGCTGCACATTATCCCGCTTATTACAAGGCCAGGTATTAAACAAACTAACGACTCAACCCCCAATATTAACTTAAATGATTGTATTGACTAAAACATGATCCTATTTCTTCCGCCAAGAAAAATAAAACGGCTGGAACTGCGACAACAACAACAACTGTACAGTCCAAATATTTACAGTTTCTGATCGACTACAAATCGATGCTAAATGACTTCCAAGTTAATTTGACAGTTGACGCCAAGGGACCCTGACATAACGTCAATATAGGACGAGTTGGGAGTAAGAACGTGTTGGTTTCTTTAGGTGTGTGTGTGTGTCTCACCTTCTCTGGACATGCCCACAGTCCGACACTTCTGCAGACGGCAGTGTTGGCAGCGGTTTCGGCTCGTTCGGTCGATCATACAGTTTTTCTGTCGCGGACACGAGTAGCTGGCGTTACTTTTCTGACTGCGTCTGAAGAAACCCTGAGAGAGGAGGGGAATGTTAAATAAGTGCAAGACAAGCGGAAGAGATGTTTATTCTACGTCCTAAAATACGTCAGTAAATACCCCACTGGTGAATTTAAAAACGGCGGTTGCTAACAAGAGTCTAAATGAGACGACTAAACGTCCTCTGGCACAACATTAGCCACCTTTAGCTTAGCGGTGGTGACGTGAAGTCATGTGACCGTGCTGTAGTTCTTTTATAGCCCAACATTAGCCACCTTTAGCTTAGCGGTGGTGACGTGAAGTCATGTGACCGTGCTGTAGTTCCTTTCTAGCCCAACATTAGCCACCTTTAGCTTAGCGGTGGTGACGTGAAGTCATGTGACCGTGCTGTAGTTCCTTTATAGCCCAACATTAGCTACCTTTAGCTTAGCGGTGGTGACGTGAAGTCATGTGACCGGGCTGTAGTTCCTTTATAGTCCAACATTAGCCACCTTTAGCTTAGCGGTGGTGACGTGAAGTCATGTGACCGTGCTGTAGTTCCTTTATAGCCCAACATTAGCCACCTTTAGCTTAGCGGTGGTGACAAGAAGTTACGTGACCGTGCTGTAGTTCCTTTATAGCCCAACATTAGCCACCTTTAGCTTAGCGGTGGTGACAAGAAGTTACGTGACCGTGCTGTAGTTCCTTTATAGCCCAATATTAGCTGTCATTAACGATAGCTTTTTACTTGACTAAGACTCTTTCTAAGACAATACAATTATATATTTTTTGGACTCATGTTTCTGTGCTTCACTTTCCAGCGTTCCCCTAACAAGCTCTCCTCCCATCATGCTCTCTGTTCTGTGTTTGCATGCTGATGATCTCGTTGGCAGTGAAATGAGCCTCCAGCTGCCCGACAGCAGCTGAACACACTTTGTGTTCCGGGGAAAAGTTTCTGACTGAACGTCAATGTTTGCCTGATTCTGCTAATGAGACTCTGAGATAGAGAAGAAGGAGCTGAAGGAGAACAGGAATTGAGTTTTTTTGTAAATCCCAGGATATGAGATGTAACACCAGACAGAAGCATTGTTATTGTTAATATCTGTGCAATTCTACACATGAGTGAAGTATAAAAAGGATTGAGCACATTATATACAACACGACTTGCTTTACAGAGGATTTAACGCACAATCAAACCAACGATGAAATGATTAAATAACTGTGCCGGAAAAGTTATAAATGTTAAGGATGAACAGGAAGTGAGAGGATATACAGGAAGTGATGCAGAGGTAGGGGCGGGGCTTACCTTACAGCCCTCACAGGTGATCACCCCGTAGTGGATCCCCGAAGATTTATCTCCACAGATCTTACAGGGGATGATTTCAATCTGAGCTGCAGACACACAGAGGTTAGAGGTAATAACGTCAACAGAAAATCAACCAGCCATCAGTCATCACATCTTGATGGCAAGAGTACACACATCCTTTACTCAAGAAGAAGTACAGATACTCGTGTTTAAAGATACTCTGGTAAAAGTAGAAGTAATGACTACACTTCTTTACTCAAGTAAAAGTAAAGAAGTATTGGCTTTGAAATGTACGTAAAGGTGAGGTAGGTAAGTTTCAGAAACCGGCTCGAGAAACACTTGTTGTTATATTCCATGGAATGCTCTTAACATCCCGATAGCAATGAATATCTGAAGTGCTTTGACAACAAATCCATACAAAAATGTCATCTGTGGAAGCCGTGGCACTGTAAAAACACGACCAATCATCTGAGCCGGCTAAAGTAACTGGATGGCCTACCTGCCTGTCAGCCTTCCATCTGTGCACAAACTTATCTCGTGCCCTCATTGGTCATGAGCGCGTGCATGTGTGTTGGAGAAGGGGCTCTGTAAGGATTTTTTCCGGCTGTGTATTTTCAAATTCTAGCGAACTCGAGCTGGTTTCTCAAACATGACCTACCCCACCTTTAAGTAAAAAGTACCTATAACTAGCAGCTGTTTTAAAGAGTACCTGACCTCCCTTTATATTAATAGAACAATAATGTCATTGTTAGCTAATGAATGTTTCCATGCTGAACAACGGCAACATGACAACGTTTCCATTGGTCCCTCTTCTTTAGAGAAGACCAGGAAGTGATGGATACACGGATCGTGTTCCAACCAATAGGCACGCAGTGACTCTAAAGAATAATGACCACGCACCAAACACATATTCAAACTAAAGTTTTTCCTTGCATGGCCTCAGATCTACTTCATATAGTAAACAAATCTCTTCACTCAGGTGTTTTTCCACAGGCCCTGAAAACTGCAGTCATTAAACCGCTCTTAAAAAAGCATAATCTAGATGCTTCAGTAATGAACAATTTCAGGCCCATATCAAGCCTCCCATTTCTAGGTAAGATCATTGAAAAAGTAGTTTTTCAACAGCTGAGTAATTTATTGCATTTAAATAACTGTTTGGATGTGTTCCAGTCAGGCTTTCTTCCAAACCACAGCACTGAGACTGCTCTTGTAAAGGTCTTTAATGACATCCACTTAAACACAGACAGTGGCAGAACTTCAGTGTTAGTATTATTAGATCTCAGTGCTGCGTTTGACACTGTTGACCACAGCATATTACTAGACCGACTGGAAAACTGGGTGGGACTTTCGGAAACAGTTCTAAATTGGTTTGAATCCTACTTAAAGGACAGAAACAACTTTGTTTCTATAGGTACATTTACATCTGAGTTGACAAATATGACATGTGGGGTTCCTCAAGGCTCCATATTGGGGCCTCTTCTCTTTAAGATCTACATGCTACCACTGGCTCAGATAATGAAGAACAACAACATAAGTTACCACAGCTATGCAGATGACACACAAATGTACGTAACAATTTCACCAGGAGACTATGCTCCAATTCAAACACTGAGTAAGTGCATTGAACAAATCAATGACTGGATGTGTCAGAACTTTCTCCAATTAAACAAAGATAAAACTGAGGTAATGGTTTTTGGAGCCAAGGCAGAACGTATAAAAGTTAGCGCTGAGCTTCAGTCTGCAATGTTCAAACCAACAGATAAAGCCAGAAATCTAGGTGTAGTCATGGACTCTGACCTGAGTTTCAACAGTCACATTAAAACAGTTACTAAATCAGCCTACTATCACCTAAAGCACATATCTAGGATTAAAAGACTAATGTCACAGCAGGATTTGGAAAAACTTGTCCATGCCTTTATCTTCAGTAGACTCGACTACTGCAATGGTGTCTTCACAGGTCTCACTAAAACATCTATTAGAAAGCTGCAGCTGATTCAGAACGCCGCTGCTCGAGTCCTCACTGACACTAAGAAAGTGCATCACATCACTCCTGCTCTGAAGTCTTTACACTGGCTTCCTGTGTGTCAAAGAATAGATTTCAAAATACTGCTGCTGGTTTATAAAGCACTGAATGGTTTAGGCCCAAATTACATTTCTGACCTCCTGCTAAACTATGAACCATCCAGATCTCTCAGGTCTTCAGGGACTGGTCAGCTTTCTGTCCCAGAGTCAGAACTAAACATGGAGAAGCAGCGTTCAGTTATTATGCTCCAAATATCTGGAGCAAACTCCCAGAAACCTGCAGGTCCGCTGCAACTCTGACTACTTTCAAATCCAGGCTGAAGACTTTTCTTTTTGTCGCTGCTTTTAATTGAAACTGAGCCGTTGTGTTCATCAGTAAAGTGGAACTTTTGTGTGAACTATTCACATCTTAAACTGCAATGTAACTTTGTATTCATGTAATTTTTATTCATGTATTTTTTCTTTTAATGTATTTTTTATTATCTTTTTTTTAAATGCCTTTGTCTGAATGTCTTTCATTTTTGTAAAGCACCTTGCATTGCCTTGTGTTGAAAGGTGCTATATCAATTGCCTTGACTTGCCTAAAGGAACCAGTCTGTTTGGAAAATGTAAGAAGTAGAAAGTACAGGTATTTGTGTTCAACATGTAAGAAGTAGAAAGTACAGGTATTTTTGTTCAACATGTAAGAAGTGGAAAGTACAGGTATTTGAGTTCAACATGTAAGAAGTAGAAAGTACAGGTATTTGGGTTCAACATGTAAGAAGTAGAAAGTACAGGTATTTTTGTTCAACATGTAAGAAGTGGAAAGTACAGGTATTTGAGTTCAACATGTAAGAAGTAGAAAGTACAGGTATTTTTGTTCAACATGTAAGAAGTGGAAAGTACAGGTATTTGGGTTCAACATGTAAGAAGTCAAAGTAAAAAGTCGTCAGAAAAATAAGTAGTGAAGTAAAGTACTGATACCAGAAACATGTACTTATGTACAGTAATGAAGTATTTTAATTCCACTACTTCCCACCTCTGGTTATAATAGAAGCAGGAAACAGATCTCAGAGGAGGGAAATAAAAAAAGACAAACACTGCATCTGCAGTTGCCAGATTTTGCGACAAAAATAAATTAAAAGTAAATAATCCCAAGATAACAGAGAGTGTGAGAGAGAGGACACTTCATCATTTTAGATAAAGTGAGTTTAATGCAATTTATGAAGGAAAACAACAAAAAAATGTGGAAAAAAATAACTGGACATTGAAAAGATTACGACTGAACGAGATTAATAATTTTTGGGATATAACATTTCACTAAAATATAAATCAGATCAGATTATGTCCCTTTCATCTGCCAGAAAAATTGACATTGTAGAAAACACAGGGCGTGTATTTATACACAGGCCGTGTATTTATACACTCATCAGACTGTAACAGACAGCTCTGAGAGGATATATTAAGCAGAGGGAAGTTATATAAGGACACACACACACCCTCCCAGCTGTTTGTCTGCAGAAATACGTCTTGCTATAATCTGCTCCTGGATCAAATGTATGTTATTACTCTTTCTCCAAAATAACACCTTGAAAATGTAAAAAAAAAAGAAAAGTGTAGGATTAAACCGATAAGCTTATTTTGATCAGATTAACATGTTGGGTATTGTACGTTTAATTCATACAAAAACAAAACTCGTATTCTCGTAAATGTTGAAGCCTCATGTTGCCTGCTCTGTGCTGTCCATCTAAGAACTGCTTTTAATTGAATTTGTAATTATTTTTTAAATAACAGTTCTCTATAAATGACTTATATGTGCTTTATAATGTGAAATATGTCAATACATTTGATTTAAATGAAGTATGTTGGTAATAAAAAGACGTGCACATTTCAGATTACATTCTGTAGGAAGTTTTCAACAAGAAATTCAAACCTCTCTCAAACAAACACAAACACACACACACACACACACACAAACAAACACACACACACACACACACACACACAGTAATTATCTCTGTGAGTTCATCCCGTCTGAATTCATCAAAGCCAGCGTCTGTAATCAGAGCAGAAGATATTTTTACACCGTGCCGACAACCCACACATCTGCTTTGTTTGCCTTGTAGCACACACACACACACACACACACACACACACACACACACACACACACACACACACACACACACACACAGACACACACACACACACACACACACACACACACACACACACAATGTCGTCTCATGAATGCGTGGTGCAGGAAAAGCCTGATACATTGCTTCAGATACATTTCTATCAGTAATGTTCAAATAAAATCCAATCTAATGGCAGCGAGAGCAGTCCTCTCCTATTTGTAAATCTTTTTAGTCGATCAGTCATTTTGTATGCTTAGTTTCAAGCTAAATTAACACTATCTTTGGTAAACAAAAGATTTAAAGAGGTGCACGATTCTCTGGGCAATCTGTGCATAACGTAGACTAATGCCAACTATTCTGACGATCAATTAATACAAGGTTAGTGATCTTATATTCAGAAATATCTCTAAGTACTAAACCAGCTTTTAGTCTGTCAGACCATGTGTATCGTTCCTAAGGTTGTGTATCCTCCACTCGGTTCTGACACAATCAGAGAGGGAGCAAGGAGGAGGGACTCCGAAATATGTCACGGTTTGGAAAGCCGCCAAGAAAACAGGACATGTTCCAGAAGATAAATCTGGAAATGTTTGCATATTTGTCACAAATAGTTCGTGAATTTTTTGTTCATTTATCTGTATTTTGTATCATATTTTAGAGCTTTCAAATGTTCTTTTTCCGACATTTTAATTTGAAATTATTCCTTTATGTTTCACAATATTTTGGGACATTCGTCTTGTACTATTCCAAAATCTTTCACAAATGTTTGCATATTTTTAAAACACTGTTTTGACTTTCTGTATATATTTTTCCAACATTTGTACAGATGTTCTATTCTAATTATTATTATTATTATGTTTTATTCTAACAATTTTAACATATTATGTTGACTTTAAAAAAACATATTTAAAGTTATTATCTCAACCTCAACATTAAAATTAACAAAAATATTTCAAATTTTCTTTTGGCAGTTGTCACATTTTATTCTATCATTTTCTCAACCCTTTTGGGGGACATTTCTCACTAGGATAGGTGTCCTCCTGTCTAGTCTGGTCTGTTTAACCTCCAATCTGTCTCTCATCATCATCCTCACTTCCCTCTGTCTATCAGCGCAGTCTACCTTGTGTCAGGAATAAAACGTACAGCGTTCAGAATATAATAAAGTTTCTCAGAAAGTCGATCAAAGGGAGCGAGGAGGAGGGACTCTGAAATATGTCACGGTTTGGAAAGATAGATCTGGACTTTGTTGCATATTTGTCTCAAATAGTTTGGGGAGGTTTTGTATGTATTATATATCTGTATTTTTAATCATATCTTTCTTCCATTTTAGGGCTTTAACATTTTATTTTTTTCTATTATTCTGACTTAAAAAAACATATCTTACAGTTATTTTTCACATTTCTTTCGGACGTGTCTCATAATAATCCGACATTTTCATCAACATTAAACTAAATTCTTGCATTTTTCACATTTTATTTTGCCAGTTGTCAAATATTATTCTAATTTGTTATCAACTTTTTTTTCTGGACATTTCTCAAATTTTGCTGCAAATTCTTTGACAAGTTTTTCAAAAATTCCCTCCGGTATGTCCCTCATCATCATCACCTTCATCCTCACCTTCTTCTTCTTCATCATCATCATCATCATCATCAACCATCAACATCCCTCTGTCTATCGGCTCAGTTTACTTCGTTATTAGGAATGAAACGTACAGCGTAAAGATCTGGGGCCTCATTTATAACGCCGTGCGTAGGATTCATGTGGGAAGGTTGCTTACGTAGTAGAAATAAAAAAATAATAATAATACGTACAGAAATGTTGCGACATTTTCTGATTCACCAAACATTGCGTCCCGGCGAGGAAAGTGCGTACGGCACAAATGATTTTATGTGCTTTTTTAACAATAAAATTGTTACTCTTAGAAACAAAATTAATGACCTCTTGCCTTTGACCAGTATAGTGTTATCAACAGCTTCCGGAAAGTAAGTTCTAATATTACACTAGATATTAAACTAGAATGCTTTTCAGCCATAAACCTTGAACAATTAAATTCAATGATTCTCTCTTCTAAACCATCAACGTGTATGTTAGACCCAATTCCAACTAAGCTGTTGAAGGAAGTTTTTCCATTAATTAGCACTTCTTTATTAAATTGTTTGTTTGTTTGTAGCCTTTATTTAACCAGGTGAAAGCCCCTTGAGATCAAAATATCTCTTTTTCTTTTATTTATTTTTAAAAATATTAATATTAATTAATAAATATTATGAATATGTCTTTATTATCAGGCCATGTTCCACAATCATTTAAAGTAGCAGTGATAAAACCGCTTCTTAAAAAACACAACCTCGATCCAGAGGTTTTAGCCAACTATAGACCTATTTCTAATCTTCCGTTCCTCTCAAAAATTCTTGAGAAAGCGGTCGCAAAACAGTTGTGTGATTACTTAAAAAACAATGATTTATTTGAAGATTTTCAGTCTGGCTTTAGAACACATCATAGCACAGAGACAGCTCTGGTTAAAGTCACAAATTACCTTCTAATAGCCTCTGACAAGGGACTTGTCTCTATTCTTGTTTTGCTCGATCTCAGTGCTGCATTTGATACTATCGACCATGATATCTTATTGCAAAGACTAGAGCACTTAGTTGGCATACAGGGAACTGCTTTAGGCTGGTTTAGGTCCTATCTATCTGAACGCTCTCAGTTTGTACGTGTCAACGATGAATCTTCCACGCAAACCAAAGTTAGCCATGGAGTGCCACAGGGCTCAGTGCTCGGACCTATTGTGTTCACATTATATATGCTTCCGTAATATTATAAGGAATCATTCTGTACATTTCCACTGTTATACGGATGATACTCAACTATATTTATCAATCAAGCCTGATGAAATTAATCATCTAAATAAAATTCAAGACTGCCTCAAGGACTTAAACACGTGGATGACCTTAAACTTTTTGATGTTAAACACGACCAAAACTGAAGTTATTGTACTTGGCCCGAAGAATCTACGAAACAAATTATCTAAAGATATACTAACTATGGATGGCAATAATATGGCCTCCAGTGAGACTGTAAGGAATCTTGGTGTTATATTTGATCAGAATGTATCCTTTAACGCCCACATAAAATCAATTTCAAGGACCGCCTACACTGACTCCCTGAACACAGGATAGAATTTAAAAGTCTTCTTCTCGCCTACAAAGCCCTTAATGGGCAGATGCCATCTTACCTTAAATAACTAATTATACCCTACTGTCCTACTAGGGCATTGCGTTCCAAGAATGCAGGGTTGTTGGTTGTTCCAAGAGTCTCTAAAAGTACAATGGGAGCCAGACCCTTTTCTTATCAAGCTCCACATTTGTGGAATCAGCTTCCAGTTTGTGTTCGGGCGGCAGACACCCTATCCGTTTTTAAAAGTGCGCTTAAGACCTTCCTTTTTGATAAAGCTTATAGTTAGGGCTAATTAGATTCAGCCCCTAGTTTTGCTGATATGCTTAGTTTTTCGGGGGACATCTTACTTCTTCCTTCTCTCTGTCTGTACCCGTGTACTCTCATGTTCCGATTAACCCAGCTTCCCCAAATGTCTTTCTTTTTGGTGTCTATATACACCGGGATCCGGAGTCATGGATGATCCTGCGGTCCTGTGCCCTGGATCGCGAGCCCTGGATCGCGAGTCGTGGCTGTGGTCCTGGATCATCGGTCCTGGATGGATATCCTTGTGGATTCATCTTCCCATTATACACACATGCATTTTCCAAACATTTGGACTATGTTGCAAATATATTATCTTTTCAATTTACACACGGCATCTATTGCACGTCTGTCTGTCCTGGGAGAGAGATCCCTCCTCTGCTGCTCTCCCTGAAGTTTCTCCCATTTTTCCCTTTAAACTGTGGGTTTTCTTCTCTGGAAGTGTTTCTTTGTACGATGTGAGGGTCTAAGGACAGAGGGTCTAAGGACAGCGGGTGTCGTATTGTCATACTGATATTCTGCACAAACTGTGAAGACCACTGAGACAAATGTAACATTTGTGATATAAATAAACATTGATTGATTGATGGTACTTCCTACACCGGTTTCCCTTTATAAATCACAATCTGTTACGGTGTATGTTGGAAGCAGGACCCAAATGCAGATATAAACTGAAAAAACTCCTTTATTTCAAGGCTAGGGCTAGGGATATAAACAAAGACAAAACAGAACACTCACCGACGAACTAGTCATGACACAAGACGAACCAACACTCAACACTGGGAGACAGGGAAATTTAAACACAGGGTAACTAGACACAGGTGGGAACAATCAGGGGTGGGGCTGACACTGAAGAGCACAGGAGACACACAAGAAGTGACAGGTGAAAACAATCAGGAAATTAGACACACCAGGGAAACTAACGACAGGAGGAAAAACACAGGGAAAAGGACCAGACAATATACCAAGAGGAAAACATGCCGGGGAGAACAGCAAAACACCCAAACCAAGACATAGAAAACGTGACATAACACAATAATCGTAACAGAATCCCCCCCTCAAGGGACGGATTCCAGACGTCCCTAAAATACCAAAACAGTCCCATAAACGTCCAAAAAACAATGTCCAGCAGGGTGGGTGGAGGGGGACCGGAGGAGGGACATAAAACTAGGGCCACCAGGGTGGGTGGAGGGGGTCAGGAGGAGGGACGCAAAACTAGGGCCACCAGGGTGGGTGGCGGGGGTCTGGAGGACGGGACTGAACTGACCGCCCAGGGGCAGGGCAGAGGACCAGGAAGGGGTCTCGGGCGAACGGCCCCGGGGCAAGGCAGAGGACCAGGAAGGGGTCTCGGGCAGACGGCCCGGGGGTAAGGCAGAGTCCAAAAAGGGGGGTTCGGGCGGACGGCCCGGGGGCAAGGCAGAGGACCAGGAACGGGTCTCGGGCGGACGGCCCGGGGGTAAGGTAGAAGCCAAGAAGGTGGACTCGGGCGGACGGCCCGGGGGCAAGACAGAGTCCAAGGTGGGGGTTATGGAGGGGCGAAGGCCACCGCGGCCGGGAAAGTCAGGGGCCGGGCTCGAGGGCGAAGGCCGTGACTCTCAGGGCCCGGATCGGGAAGGCCGTGACTCTCAGGGGACCGGGATTGAGGGTGAAGAGTCCGGCTCTCAGAGGGCCGGGCTCGAGGGCGAAGACCGGACAGCTCCGGAGGCCGGGCAGGAACCGGTGTCGACCGGACCGGATCCGGAGGCCGGGCAGGAAAGCGCTGATGGGACAGCTCCGGAGACCGGGCAGGACCCGGTGTCAGCCGGACAGAAACCGGAGCCGGTCGGACAGGCTTCGGCAGGATCCCCCACGGAAGTGGACCAGGAGTTGGCAGGAACCCCGGCGAGACAGGTGATGGACATGGGGCTGGCAGGGTCCCCGGTAGAACCTCCAACGGCACGGGATATAGGGTTGGCAGGACCCCCGGCAGGGGAGTAGACGGCGGGACCTCCAACGACACAGGACACAGGGTTGGCAGGACCCCCGGCAGGGGAGTAGACGGCTGGACCTCCAACGAGACAGGAGAAAGGGTTGGCAGGACCTCCGGCAGGGGAGCAGACAGCGGGACCTCCAACGATACCGGACCTAGGGTTGGCAGGACCCCCGGCAGGGGAGTGGACGGCGGGACCTCCAACGATACCGGACCTAGGGTTGGCAGGACCCCCGGCAGAAGAGTAGTCTGCGGGACCTCCAACGGGACAGGACATAGGGTTGGCAGGACCCCCGGCAGGGGAGTGGACGGCGGGACCTCCAACGAGAAAGGAGAAGGAGCTGGCAGGCCCCCCGGCAGGAGAGTAGACGGCGGGACCTCCAACGGGACAGGACATGGAGCTGGCAGGACCCCCGGCAGGAGAGTAGACGGCGGGGCCTCCAACGGGTCAGACATACGATTGGCAGGACCTCCGGCAGAGGAGTAGTCGACAGAGCCCCCAACGGGACAGGACCCGGAGTAGGACCCGAGAGGAGACTCGAGAGGAGACTCGAGAGAGGAACCGAGAGGGGACTCGAGAAGGGACTCGAGAAGGGACTCGAGAAGGGACTCGAGAGGAGACTCGAGAGGGGAACCAAGGGGGAACTCGAGAGGGAACTCGAGAGGGGAACTAGAGAGGGGACTAGAGGAGGGACTAGAGGAGGGACTAGAGGAGTGACTAGAGGAGGGAACTCGAGAGGGGACTCACGAGGGGAACTAGAGGAGGGACGAGAAGAGGGACGAGAAGAGGGACGAGAAGAGGGACGAGAAGAGGGACGAGAGGAGGGACTAGAGGAGGGACTCCAGAGGGGACTCCAGAGGGGACTCCAGAGGGGACTCCAGAGGGGACTCCAGAGGGGACTCCAGAGGGGACTCCAGAGGAAACTGGAGAGGGGACTCCAGAGGAAACTTGAGATGGGACTGTGGCAGCTGGAGCCGGAAACCTGGCTGTAAGGTCCGGAGCGGAAGCCTGGACCCTGGCTGTGGAAGCCAGGTAATCCAGTATGGACGCAAAGTTGCGTGGGCCAGTACTGGAGCATGGAGGCATTTCTGCTAGCTTGGCTTTGCGCCTCCTTCTCTTAGCAGCCGCCTGTGGCATCAAAAAAGCTGAATCCGCTGGGTCCATCTTTGGTTGGTTCGTAATGTTACGGTGTATGTTGGAAGCAGGACCCAAATGCAGATATAAACTGAAAAAACTCCTTTATTTCAAGGCTAGGGCTAGGGCTAGGGATATAAACAAAGACAAAACAGAACACTCACCGACGAACTAGTCATGACACAAGACGAACCAACACTCAACACTGGGAGACAGGGGAATTTAAACACAGGGTAACTAGACACAGGTGGGAACAATCAGGGGTGGGGCTGACACTGAAGAGCACAGGAGACACACAAGAAGTGACAGGTGAAAACAATCAGGAAATTAGACACACCAGGGAAACTAACGACAGGAGGAAAAACACAGGGAAAAGGACCAGACAATATACCAAGAGGAAAACATGCCGGGGAGAACAGCAACACACCCAAACCAAGACATAGAAAACGTGACATAACACAATAATCGTAACACAATCGACTCGAAATGTGGTGCAGCTTTTGCGGGCTTCACGTAACGCTTCACATATTTGCCTATGAATAGTCAAAGAAACGCCCATTCATTCATTCAGACTGACTGACTTTATGAAGAAGAGCAGAAGAGCAGGAAATGACGACAGAACAGCTAAATAAGACATCTCACACCGTGTCAGATTTTGGTTATTTTGGGGAGGTCTGTTTGAAGCAGTTTGAACCAGAGTAGCAGCATGGAGATCGGATCGTCACCAAAATAAATAAATAAGTGGTCCGAAAAAGGTTCATGACAACATAAATACACATAGCCTTCCTCAGGCAGTGTGTTTGCACCGGGGACAGGAGACCCCCCCTTGATAAGAAACTATCGGGTAATCCCTCCGGAGTGGAGTCATGACGACTGGATCTGAATGATGTTTTTGTATTTGGTGGTTTGTGTCCCAGCTGTCGATCAGCTGTGCGCAGCGTCTCCACTGCAGCCTGTGCATCACACCCCCCACAGCAACTCTATATCCACCGGTTAGAGGAAATACAACTAATGTGTTGTGTTATATTCGCTGTACAATTTACCACACATGGTGTTCTTAGCTTCCATACCTCCTGTGTTTTACCAGCAACTTATCAAGTCTTGGCAAACGGCATAAAACACGATTAATCATGATAGTATATAAAACCATGCTCGTATCTACAACCTATAGAAATGCAAAACGGCGTCAGTTTAGACGTAATTCTGAGCTGCTTACCGCATCATTTATGAGGAAACATTTCATAACATTAGCACAACATATTCGAGGTGGTTTTAAATAACATATCCGTATTTATTTATTTCTCCAAGTTATGTGTGTGTGTGCACTGAGGAGTCTCAAACAGGCGTTTGTTAAATTAAGATTGGCTTTAATCGATGTTTGAAAGTGAATTCTTCATATATGATAAATGAGAGGTAACGTTTTAGTTATGGTATTATTTCCACATATTTCTCTCCATTCTTCCTTCTGCCAACGGTGTCGCAGTTTCTCGTCTCTCCCGTTGTTGTGCTTAGTGCGTACGCATGGGTTAGAGTTTGCGTGGAGGACCGCACATTTTCCCGTCAAGTTAGTATTTTATAAATCGCAAACATTGCGTAGAAACTGGCGTACGCCATTTTTTTTAGTGTATCCCGTTATAAATGAGGCCCCTGAACTTTGTACTACGTAAGCAACCTTCCCACGTGAATCCTACGCACAGCGTTATAAATGAGGCTCCTGAACGTGACGACAGAAGTAGTCAGAGAGTAAAAGTAATCAGACTGATGCTTTCAGCCGTTTCCAGACGGGACAGAGGACTGTTGAATAATCTCTCAGCTGCTCTAATCCTGTGACATAACAGGCTGACACACACACACACACACACACACACACACACACACACACACACACACACACACACACACACTGCTAAGCCTGGCAAATACAGCTAGAGTAGATGTATGATGTCCAAAAATAATTCTGAAAATATTGAAAAGGTCCCAGTTCCTCAGAGTCCATACAGTATATATTATCTTTAATAGGGAAGTGCATTTTAAAGGTAAGTGTTAAAGATGGGTGCAATATTCATATTCAGTTTGTGGAAAAAGATCATTAACTTCATCTTTGAGACTTTTTAGATTTTCAGTCTTTTTTATTTATTTTTCAAGCATATTTTATATATTTTTAACCTTTTTAAAAGATTTTTTGACATATTTTCCGGATATTTCTTCATTTTTAAGTTAACCTATTTTTCTTTAATAGGACTTTAAAATGTATATATCTTGCTGGTGCAGCAAATATGAAGCCAGCTGGAAGGTCACACAGTGTAATAAACCAGAGACTGTTTTGGTTTAGGAAAAACTAAATCAGTTTGACTGAATCTTTAAAATTGAGCTATTTCAGAAACATCTCATGTTGTGGAAACAAGTGGACAGAAGGAGCCGAAAGAGTCCACTGATTTATTCACAGTGAACTCACATATGCACAGACACACACGCACACACACACACACACACACACACACACACACACACACACACGCACACTCACGCACACACACACACACACACACTCACGCACACACACACACACACACACACACATACGCACACACACACACACACACACACTCACGCACACACACACACACACACACACACACACACACACATACGCACACACACACACACACACATACCAGGTATACATCACTTCAGGGGACATTACATTGACTTACAAGCATTTCCTGGAGACTTATCCTAACCTGAACCATAACCAGCACATGCCTAACCCTAACCCTAACCCTAACCCTAACCCTAAACCTAATCCTAAACCTAACCAAGTCTTCACCCTAAAATTAATGATCCCCCTTATGGGGACCTCCAATTTGTCCCCATAAGGGAGGCAAGTCCCCACACATGACTGTGTAAAACAACAGGTCCCCACAAGTATAGTAATGCTAGGCCACACGCATGCTCACACACACACACACACACACACACACACACACACACACACACACACACACATAATTGCCGCTCTCAAAAAGGTAGTAAGATGTGTTTGATTTAAACCCCCACACTAACTGGGGTCAGAAACATTGGGAAAATGCTCCAATTCAGGATCAATACAAATCAATTAAAAACAAACAATGGCAAAAAAGACACTCAAATGAATGAAGAGCGTGTGATATCTGACACGTGGAAATCGAGAGAAGGATCTCTGCATGGAGAAAGAGGGTTTATCAGCGCACGGATTCACCAGCAGAGGGCACTCAAGTGCAGGAAACTCACAGTGAATTTCAAACTGAGGGACAGAAAATACTCTGCTTACATCTTTTATAAATATTTTTTTTTTCTGACATATTTTCCCGTTTTTTTCTTCAATGTTTTAAAGCTTTTTTTTGCATAATTTTCTTGTTTTTGTCAGAAACATTTCTTTCAATGTTCTGACTGTTTCGGACATTTTCTCTGACATTTATAAAATACTTTTAATTTCTTATCCTGGACTTTTTAAAGGAACATTTTCCAGCCATTTTTGGGACATTTCTCCCAATAATGTATTATTATGATATCTTTCTCGTATTTCGAACCCAGTTTTTGATAATTTTTCAAATATTATGTAGTGTATTATTTATTTATTTTAATATGACACATTTTTATTTTTTCTGATATTCATAACATGAATCATGGCACCGTTCACACATATTTCTTTAGACATTAATCACATTTCTCTTTAGGGGATGTGTTTAAGCACTTTACGTCTCAGACATTATTTGAACATTTTTTTCTACCAGATTTCTCCAGACATTTATATTTTACATTTTCTTCCAAGTTTTTATTGAATTTTTTAAAACACATTTTCAGAAAAGATTTCCATAGGGTTTTGAGACAGTTTTGTACTCTGACTTGTGTTCACATGTTTCTCTGATCTGACCTATTTCTTTCTTATTTTCAGATTTGTACCATTTTATGCACTTTTTGTGTGTGATGTCTTACACATTCTTTTGACCTTTTTCACAAATATCATCACATGTTCTGTGTGGTGCAGCAACAGCCAGCAGCGAGGGCTCAACAAGGATCCTGACCTGCACGTTCAGTTTCCTCAACCCCTCACATTTAAACATTTTAAATCTTCCTCTTCCTCTTTCTCCTCTAAGGTGATGGACATATCCTGAAATAGTGTTTACACGATCAGTTAAATTGTCCTGTTCCGGCTGACTATTAAACACAGGAACTAAAACACAACCAAACACACACACACACACACACACACACACACACACACACACACACACACACACACACACACACACACACCGAAAGCGGAACTAGTGGAGCATCTGCTCTGACAGAAGAACATCTATGACACAACTTAAATGGAGAAAATAAAATAATAAATATATAAACACAAGTACATGAGTGTGGACTGAAACACACACATTAAAATAGATTTTTAAATTCTTACCTTTCATGGCAGAAATCACAAAATACATGTTTATAATCCAGACTGAGCAGTGTGTGTGTGTGTGTGTGTGTGTGTGTGTGTGTGTGTGTGTGTGTGTGTGTGTGCTCTGTTATCCTCGGCTGCTCTCTGCACCACATGAGGATCCATGTGACTGTGGCATCACCACTAAACCCCGCCCCTCATTCTAGGACACGCCACATTATGACTGGCAGGGCTGTCGGCCAATCAGAAGAGAGCAGACATATCAGACGATTTCTTCATTTTTATTTCTTTGAAATATGTTTTGATATAATCTTATCTGACACTTTTTCAATTTTTGGAGAAATATTTAGCTTATTTTTTCCAACATTATTAGACATTATTTATATATTATTGGTGCATTCCTTTGGATGCATTATAGGCGTGTTTTCATTTAAATATATCTATCTCTTGCACGTGCAATGACTGAGAACCTTTTACTTTTCTTTTACATAATTCTCTGACATATTAATTCTTATTTTTTGAGTCTATTCTACACATTTTACAGGTATTTTCACATATTTCCAGATAATGAAGCCGTACGATGAGCCGATTCAGGTCCAGTTGTGTTGGATTTCAAAGCAGCAAAGGAGCAGTTTTCCCAAAACACCCACACCAGTCACTGTGTAGCAGTTCAATCTCCCAGTTGAACCACACACACACACACACACACACACACACACACACACACACACACGCACGCACACACACACACACACACACACACACACACACACACACACACACACACACACACACACACACACACAGCTGAGACAGAAACTGAACTTACAGGTGTGGGTTTTCTTCACAGCAGCTGACGGACCTGCAGGAAACACAAAGACATTCAGCTGCTGCAGATCAGAGCTTTTCTTAGTCGTCACTCTGAGGTTGTTCAGGTTACACAAACATGAGGGTTTACATCTGATTGGATAAAAGTATTACGATTAAATATCCCAGGCCTCTAAACGCACTTAACTTACAACCAGATGACTGCGCGAGGATGTTAGCTCTGATCTTGATGAAATGTTTGTGCACAGACAGCGGGTGATTCTGCACCAGATGTCGGTATCTCATTTAAATGTGTAAATATCAGCAAGATGTCAGGTGCTTGGCATCATTGTGTTCACACGGTTTATTTTTAAACAGTTGTGCCGAAGGAGAGGATCCAAAAGCAGAAGGAAATGCTATTTTTGTCTTATTTCTGCAGGTTAATTTGTAGTTTATATTTAAATGTATTACATTGTTCTAATATCCTAGCGTGCAACGACATCATTATATTATCTATTATTTTTTTGTATATTTATCCAAATGTATTATTTAATGATTACATCTATTATTTTAGCCAACTTTGGCTTCCATCCACGAGGGGGGGGAGTCCTGAGGCCAAAATCTGTTCGAGCATCTGTGTGTGTGTGTGTGTGTGTGTGTGTGTGTGTGTGTGTGTGTGTGTGTGTGTGTGTGTGTGTGTGTGTGTGTGTGTGTGTGTGTGTGTGTGCGTGTGTGCGTGTGTGCGTGTGCGTGTGTGCGTGCGGGCATGCGTGTGTGTGTGTGTGTGTGTGTGTGTGTGTGTGTGTGTGTAAAACATATTTTCTTCACAGTGTATTTAAATGCCAACCCATTACTGTATTTAAATTAAATATTAAAACTCCTATTTCATTGATGTTCAGTTTCTTTCAAAGTGTTCTGACTGAATTTCTGGAGCTTTTATTGTGAAATGCTGAACGGTGCTTCATCACAAAGCCTATGCAACTTGTGAAAAGTTGACTTATTACTGAGATGTTTTCCTGATTTAAAAAGGTTTATATTATCCATGTACTCACGCAGGGCCGTCCCTCCCTAATGGCCGATCACGCAGACTTCGGAGGGGGCCTCACCTCGAGGAGGGGGCCTCACCTCGCGGAGGGGACCTCACCTCGCGGAGGGGGCCTCACCTCGCGGAGGGGGCCTCACCTCTCGGAGGGGGCCTCACCTCGCGGAGGGGACCTCACCTCGCGGAGGGGGCCTCACCTCGCGGAGGGGGCCTCACCTCGCGGAGGGGGCCTCAACTGAGTTGCTTATGCGGCGCAATTAGTGTGGCGCGGCAAAACAGAGGGCCTCATCAAATAACTTTGTATGGGGCCTCATGTTGGCCAGGGACGACCCTGTACTCACGGCACAACAACAACATGCTCTTAACTGAAAGTGATGACAGAGGTGTGTGTTGGTGTGTGTTGGTGTGTGTCGGTGTGTGTCGGTGTGTGTTGTGCTCAGACAGTCAATGTATTCTTCAACGGGAAAACACATTTTAAACATCTATTACATTAGACACGTTGTTTTCGTGTATTTCCTCTGCTGGCTTATTTCACATCGTATTTAATTTCTAAATTGTGATTTTGCCTCCAGCTGACTCTTCGGGGACAGACCGGACCAAACGTTTGTCCTTCCCGGAAATATTCTGATTTAAAAAGAGGAACAACCTTCAGAGTTTATTAAACCCTGAGGAAGGAGAGCCTCAGATTGGAGCCTCCTGTTTGCAGATGGAGACGAGATGAAAGTCCCCCGAGGGCCACAGAGGACACGATGGGATGTCTCTGTTTCCAGGTGATATCAGGAGGGAACATTCAGCAGGAAAGGAAAATAGGAATAAGGGATGAGGAAAGCTGAGAAGAGGGTTCTTCATCCGTACATGTTCCCACTGCAGGACGGATAGAGGTATTGAGATGTTGGGGGGAATATGTCGAGAATAAAGACAAACGTTTAGTATTTTAGTACGAATAAATAAATTGAGGGAGGAAAATGTGCTTTCTTTTTCATTTTGAATAGAAAGTGGAAATGTGTCGTACATTTTGAGATGTGGACATATTGGGAACATAATGATGTATAACAAGAATATACAGTTTACATTTAAAAAAATAAAGTCAGAATGTCGTATTAAACTAAAAGATATTGAGAAAAAAGGGTAGTAAACTCAAAACGAAAGATTTAGGAGGAAATGTTGAAAAATAAACATCAAACTTTTGAGACTAAATCGAACTACTAGCGTTAGCAGGTATGCTAAAGCTCAGTATCTTCATGCCATTTCAACTACAACAATATTTTATCTAAAATCATTTTTTCTTCCCGAAATGTCTTCAGCCAGACGCTTGTAATAATTGGTACAATGGTAACAATGTAGTGATTGTTTTTAATTAAACACAAATGACACTCATGTTAGCTAAAACTATTTTTTATACGAGCCAGACGTGTAGTGAGAAACATGAAGTCAAATATGGGAATTATTATAATTATGGAACTTCTTCAATAAAATGAATATATATTTATTTAGTTTTCTACTAACTAATAATATAATAATAAGTATGATAATGGTGATTTTATTCATTTAAATGTACATTGAAAGAGTATTTTGATTAAAGAGCCTGTGACACGGTTTTCCCCCATCATCCAAACCCATCAATTTGAGTACATATTGTCCCCTTGAAAACCGTTACTGAACTGATTTTGGATATTTGTACTTTGATAACCATTAATCTGCCTTCAATGTTGACAATTTTCTGGATCTTCTCGCGGATTCTTCAAGTCCCGCCAAATGATGGGTGACGTCATTGCGGGCACAGCGCTCCAGCTGCACCGTCCAGGATCCCAGCATCTGCATGGAAACCTTTATATATATATATACAGTCAGATGTAAACGCACGACGGCGCACACAGCAGCAAGCTCAGACAGCGATGACAGGTTAATGTTGAACGTGCCTGAGAGCTCATATGAGGCTGAAGGATCGGTTTATGTTGCATCTGTTAGAAGTTTAGGAATGAGGTGCGTCAATATGGGCGATCATATGGTCATGTAGCCAGTGGTGGAATGGGACTAAAAATCATCCCGGGACTCTCGACCGGCCCACTTCGGTACCGCTAGTAAATTGTCAACGGGGGGAGCGGGGGATGTAAAATACAAATATAATGTATAATGTCTGTGTCTTTGACCTCAGCGCTGCGAGCCACCTGTGCCCTGTACTACGAAGCCAGTTCAACAGACCCTGGATATGTTTGAGTAGCAAACAAACTAACAACAAACTAACAAGATCTCGCTAAGCGGTCCTACGACGCTGGTTATCAACTCGGTAAATCAAGCCAGGGTTTCTCTCTCCAGCTGAGAGCGCGTTCACGTCTAAGACACGAGTGGATCTGACTTTAATTACATTTGTCTCGAGTGTTTCGTCAACATAATGTGTTAAATAATACTTCTGCATCCAGTCTGTGACACTGTGAGTGTTGCACGGCCAGATGAGGCTGGAGAAGCTGACTCAGATAAGGAAATATATGATATATTATGATATTATCTGATCGATGATCTGATTGATGATGTAATATGAATGATAAGTGCGACACGTCGGCGTCTTCTCTGCATACGGCAGTTTAAACTGTATTTCCTTTATCCTGTATCCTGAGCCTCACGCGCCGCCTATGGGGGATGTGCTAGTTACTTATCCGACCGGCCCACTTCGGTACCGGCCCATCGGGATTCGTCCCGATGGCCAGTCCGCCACTGCACCCAGCCCACGTAAACTGTCAACGGGGGGAGCCTCGCTGCGGGGAAACGGTGGACCTAGTATCCCGATCGGAGTGGGAATAATAATAATAATCCGTGCATTTTATCCATTAATTTCCCCAATATTGTGGTAAAAAACCACACGTTTAATCCACGTTGGTGTACTACAACTACAAAAAGCATCGGTTTGTTTTCTCATCAGTAAATGCAGACCGGCTCAAACAAACGATTTTTAATCATCATCCTCACGTATCATTTAATGTATCATATGTTCGCCGAATTGACATGAAAGCACTAATAAATGTAGTTTCATCCACTTGAGTTTACAACCACAAAAACAATAGATTTGTTTTTATATCACATCCGACGGGAGGAAATTCAGCAGCTCTCACTCCCGATTTTTAATCCTAATGTAATCATCATCTTCACCACGATCATTTATGTTTATGTCGCCGAATTGACATGAAAGCACTGACAAATATGAATATACTGTAGTCAACTTCATTAAAACGTTATTAACGTGCCTAATCTCAGTAATTCACCATTTCTACGCATGACACAACACACTTTGTCCGTGTTTGGCTCTCGAAGCGTTCCCGCATTGACGTCACTTCCGGCTTCCCCCAAAACTTCAAAATGAGTCGAAGGAATTTCCCCGCGATGTTCGAAATTATTGATATTTAACGAAACGGTATCGCTTTTTCTTTTTTAAACTGACGGTTCGAGATTACTAGTAGCCCAATATTTCATTGCACAACAGTTGTTGGGATGGTGTCACAGGCTCTTTAAGTGTATGTCTCGTGATATCAGAGCAGTGGTGAGCCGTCAGGGGCCTAAGATATTCTACAAAATAATATTTAAATCATTAAAACAAAATAATTTATTTAATTGTATTCAACATATCATTTCCAAATGGGTTTTATTATAGCGGACTTTATGACAAGTTCCGCCCGCTGTGAAGCTTTTCTTGTTTCCATAGCAACAACAACTTCCTGTCAACAGCGTAAACTCGCCTTCAAAATAAAAGCATGCCAAATTACACTTAAGACATACAACTGCAACGAAAGTAACAAACACAATGCAATATCCTTTTCAATTCCAAAGAGCACAAATTGGGTTTTATTTACAGGTGTTGTTCTGTGTGGTAGAGGGTCGCTGTCATTGGTGGGTTTTGCACCCCGGGCCGTTGTTTTGATATTCCGCTGAAGTATACGCTGTGACATAATAACCCTTTTTTTTTTCGAGGGAAGGGGTGGGGGTCAGAGGGTCTAGGTATAAAAGTCACGGCCCGCCACTGTATAGGAGCAACGTCCTTCATGAATACCTGTAATTTGTTTAGTAAAGCTCATTCAATGTATCACCAACTGTAAATGCTAGAGATGCAAAATGCAATGAATGAAATGTTAAGAGAGGCTGTGCAGATGTTTGGAGATTAAGTAAACTAAAAGTATTCCCATTTTGTCATCCAATATATTGTGTTACTCAATAAAGAAATGCATGTGTGTTTACCCACTGCAGCTCAAAGGAATCTGACTCATTCCTGTGTGTTAGCATGCTAGCCTTTGCTAATTAGCAGCAAACATGATTTCAGTTGCAGGTGATAAGATCTGATCCTGAACCTGAACCTGATGGTGTCAGATAAAAAGCTATGCACCCCATCTGATCTACTTCCTGTTAGCTGAGCGCAGGAGAAGAAGATAGAAGATAGTTGATTTCATTGATCATCGAACGGTGACCCTGAAAAGACTGCCGAACATATAATCACCACCTGCCCTTTATATAGACCACCCTCGGAAGCCAGCCTCTTCGACGTAGGACCATAGATGCGTGGCTACACGACACCGAGTTGGACCTCTGACGTTACACGAAAGAAGAAGCTGACCTGGAAACAGTTTGATGTAATGAGGCTGTAGAGTCAGCAGAAAAACACGCTGTTGTTTATCTGAACCGACGTTTGCCTCCTAAATTATTCCCACACACACACACACACACACACACACACACACACACACACACACACACACACACACACACACACACACACACACACTGTATATTATATTTCAAAGACATGCTAATAGGCGCTGTCATCAAACACCTACGAGGCTCTATCATGGGAATCTGGGGCAGATTATCATATTCATCAGTTCTGCCCTGTTGAACTGCAGGAAGCCGAACACCGAACACAGAAGACTTCAGGCCGACAGAGAGGAGAAGAAGTGAGGAAGACGAGATGTGAGGAAACACATCCCATATGAAATAATAGAACCAGAAGGCGTTGTCTCTTGCAGTCATTGCGCGACATCTTGTCTCTTTATTTGTCTTTCTAAGTTGTTGTGTGTCTCTGTGTGGGCTTTGACTTTCAGTGGTTATTGGAAATGGTTGTGTGTCCTTATTGTGTGTCCTTATTGTGTGTCCTTATTGGTCATTGCTCGTCTCATCGTGGTAGTTGTTATCTCACTGTGGTTGTTGTCAGTCCATGTGCGTCTCTTTGTGGTCATTGTTTTAGTTAGTGTGTCTCTTTGTGGTTGTTGTGTGTGTCATGCTGTAATAATAATGCATTTTATTTATATAGGCTCCTTTAAAGGCTCTCAACGTGCACATCTTTGTCGCTGTGTGTCTGATTGTTTGTTTTGCATCTCTTGTGGTCACTGTGCGTCACCTCTTGGTCGTGTCAGTGTTACTCTCTGTTTTGCGTCTTTTTCTGGTAGTTTCGTGTCTCCTCGTGGTCATTTTGTGTTTGTCCGTTGTTGTCATAAGCATCGCAGCTCTTGTGGTCGCTGTGTGTCTCTAAGCAGCTGATCTCTTTGTGGATGATTTGCATCTTCACTGTTGACTTGCCTTACTCACATTTAGCCAGTTGAAGTCAAGGCAAGGCGAGTTTATTTATATAGCTTCTTTCAACACAAGCAATTCAGTGCTTTACAAAAATTAAAGACATTCAGAGCATAAAGAAACATATAATAAAATGGAATTTTAAAACACTAATTTAAAAGCAAAGAACACGAGTACATGAATAAGAGTTACAGTGCAGAGTGAGATGTGAATAGTTCAATTCAAAGCAGCGGCATTAAGAAAGTGTTCAGATATTTGGAAATATGCCGAACCAAATGCTCACATTCCTCTCCCCGTATTCTTCCCGTGAAATTATAGTTATTCTGACACTTTTATAACCTTTTTTTTTTATCAAGGATAATTAGCATTTCACATCATGACATTATTAGCTTTGCACAAGTGGAAATTTAGTATTTTGCAGATTTGTTTATGTCTTCATCAGAGTCTTCCTCCGTCTGCTTTATCATCACTGCAGATTTGAGTGTACTTCTCTCTAGTGTGGTTACACCATCTACCCCCCTCCCTCCCCCTCCCCCCCTCTGTCAGTGTCTGTGTCTTTGTGACTTGCGAGAAGTTTGAAACAAAGATCATAGGGAGGCATCAGAGGGAGTCTGGTAAAACCATGAGTCTTTTGTAATGCTTTAAAACAAGGTTGCCGTCATTTAGAAAGACTCTGGGATTGAATTTCAATGGGAGCTTCACTCAGCAAATATGCAATGCTTTACACCCTAAATCTCTTCTTACTTGAGATGTTATATGACATACTTAATGAGCATTGTTAGAGGGAGCTTGAGTTCTGAAACTGTTATTGCTTCTCATTGTCTTTACAGACTCAGATCAAGGTTTTTTCCAGCATCTGCAGTCCCCAACTCCACACATGCACTTTCCGCATTGAAATGAATGGGAAGATGAATGGTTGCCGCAGTCCGACAGCAGACACACACTGACACACTGACCCAGAACCTGCAGTCGCTGCTGAAATATTCACTGCTTCTCCGAGGAGATTCACTCCGAGGGACATTAAGAGTCTGCAAGGAGCATGTCCGAAAAACATACCTGACAGATTCACTTTGGAAATAAGTGCAGACACATTTGATGGGCACTCAGATCAGAGTTTTAAGATATGTGTATATAAACTCATTTTTGTGGAGTTTTTATAATTTATTGATAATAAAATTGGAATACCTTTACCCAAGATATCTTACAAACCATGATGTATTTATGTAAACGTCATCATTTACATTTTCTGAATTTCCAGCCTTTTAGAGTTACATTTTCACAGAAATGAACTTGGTTAGGTTGAGGATAAGATTGTGGTTAAGGTTAGCGTACAAAAAGGCTTGATTTGAGTGTGGAAGCTATGGTCTGCACATCTCGAGCAGAAAGCTGGAAACTGAAATCTAGGTGGAGAAAAACAAAACTCTTCAGATAGAAAATCAAAGAGATGACAGACAGCTGGAAAACAATCGCTTTAAAACTCCTACAGCTAACATGTAATGCAAATATATGTTGTGCATAAGTTAAAGGAGCCTCAGCCTGTAATAGAGATATAATAAACAGAAGAGCTGGATCGTTTTCACATACGTGAGGAAAGGAATTACTATGTTGTTTGTCATTGAAGGGAAACTGTGAGGAACAGATGCTTTCAGAGCTGAGAGCGTAAAACAAAAGGATGATCCTCTTACTCTCGTAAAAATATTGTTTAATTCTTTAATTTGTGATCATATACCAGCAAAGTTAGAGATGTCCATCAGTCTAGTAAATGTAAATTATGATCGTGAACATACGTATCTTCATACAATAGTTTTGATGATATCTTACAAATAATTATTCATTTGTTGTTTATAAAGTCAATTCTCATTAAAAATGTCCCCAAAAAGCAGTTTTAAGCAAATATGGATATGTGCAGTCTCGTATGTGTGAATTTCCAGCCTTTTGAAGTGAAGTTTTCACAGGAATCAACTTGGTTAGGTTTAGGAAAACACTGTGGCTGTATTTAAGTGTGGAAGCTACGTCATAAATAAGCAAATGATGGTTTCATACGGGACACGGACCATTGATTGTGGGAGAAGGTACACCTTTATTCGACATGCATTCAACCCAACCTATGCCTACACCGTCCTTGTAGCTCTTTGTACTTCCTTGTTCCCAATTACGTTGAATATAAATGTATTTGTTTTGGGTATAAACACAAATTAAAGTGCATTACTTACAAACAGTGCATGAGAATAGCTTGATTTGCCTAAACCTGGTAAACATCATAATGTTAGCACAGTCATTGCTAGCATGCTTACATTGCATACGGGAAACGAACAATTGATTGTGGATTAAGGTACGCCTTTTTTAGACCCTACACCGTCTTTCTAGTTCTTTCTACTTGTACCCAATTACGTTGAATTGAAATGTATTTGTGTTTGGGATATATACAATTACAGTGAATTATCTTTAATAGGTTACAAACAGTGGATGAGAATACATAAACCTAAATCTGCTAAATATCTGACTTTAGCATTTAGCTTAAAGCCACGTGCCCAAAAGCATGTAACTGTTAGCATGACTATTTCCTGTCAGGACTCTCCTGATCTGGCCTCAGTTCCTTCTTTAATCTAATCAAACATTGAGCATGCACTCAGCCTCTCCTCCATAATTCATCCATGGAGCTGAGCAGGGACATAGGGAGACACATGAGGGACACATGAGGGACGAGAGGATGCTCTCTGCAGGGCTGGGGTTAGAAAGGAGGCGCTAACGAGGAGCAACAGAACGACGTGGAGACGGATCCCTCAGGGCGCTGATGGATGGAGGGACAAAACCTTGGCTCACAACGAGTGTAGCCTCGAGGAAACTGAAGCAACGACAAGAGTCTCCAGCTGAGCTCCAGTTAATCCAAACACCATGCTTTTACTGCGTCTGCCAGCAGAGCCTCACTCCACACTCACTCGCACATTCTCTCCACTCACTCCCCGCTCATGCATTTTTTAAATCCGCTGTCTGCTTTTGTTATGCATCTTTGTGACTGTGCAAGGAGTTGGAAACAAATATCATAGCTGCAGAGGGAGTCTGGTACAACCATGTGTCTTTTTGTAATGCTTTAAACAATGTCTGCAGACATTTAGGAAGACAAGACTCTGGAATTTAATTGCAATGGAATCTTCACTCTGCAAATATGCAATACTTTATTTCCACAAATCTCTTTTTACTTGTGTTTTTTTACATATTTAATGAGCATTGTTAGAGGAAGCATGACATTTGGAACTCGTATTGTTTCTCATTGTCTTTACAGATTCAGAGCAAGGTTCAACACCATACATGCACTATCTACATTGATATTATATGGAAGACGAATGGTTTCTGCATGCCTGACTGCAGAGTATAAGATCAGACACTGGTTCCTTTTTGTCTTCTTGGAATGAACCCACACTTATTGACTCGACGATTGACCGGATGCTATAAGACCTAAGTCTGGTTCTACTGGGGATTGAACCCAGGACCTTCTGCGTGTAAAGCAGACATGATAACCACTACACTATGGAACCTCTGTCATGTAGACTTATTAAGTTAATCTATATGTATCTGGATCTCACCAAAGTTTATTTTTTACAAACAATTGTAAGAGTTTGTGGGTTACATTGATGCAAGGTCAGGGTAAGGTTATGAAAAAGGTTTTCCATTTTTTAAGGCGCAGTCTTGATTAATTTGACCTGAAATAAGAAACAGGGAACAACAAGACAGACGTCAGGTTCCACTGGGGATTGAACCCAGGACCTTATGCGTGTAAAGCAGACATGATAAGCACTACACTATGGAACCTCTGTAACAATACCTTTCCTAATCAAACCTTTAACACATGATCAAATATAAATGAATAGCATAAAATACTACTAGTGATGGCAGCCAATACAATAAAGCTTTGGTTCCACTGGGGATTGAACCCAGGACCTTCTGCATGTAAAGCAGTGTATCACTATGACTACACTATGGAACCTCTGTGACATTTAAGTTGCTAATCAAATATCCAAAACATGGTCAAATATATATGACTACTATAAATATAGTACCAGTGAGGTCAGGTGTGGATAAAGCTCTGGTTCCACAGGGGATTGAACCCAGGACCTTCTGCATGTAAAGCAGACGTGATGACTACTACACTATGGAACCTCGGTGAGAATGTAATTTAACTAATTGTAATATAAACATGGTTCTGAATATAGTTCAGGAGTTAAAAAGCTGCATTCACAGTCTCAAAATAAATATTAGACATACAGTACTTCTGGGGATTGAACCCAGAACCTTCTGTGTGTGAAGCAGAGATGGAGTACTCGAGTCCTGGACTCGGACTCGAGTCGGACTTGAGTGTCGATTTTCGGGACTCGTGACTCGACTCGGACTCACGCACTGATTGACGCGACTCGGACTTGGAATCGTGAATTCTCGCGCAGGATGACTTGGACTCGGACTCGGACTCGTGAATTCCCCCCCCCCACGATGACTCGGACTCGACTCGTACATTGACGCTCCGACTTGGACTCGGACTCGAGCACATTTTCTCTGGAGTCTGATGTCCTCTATCCTGTATGGCGAGTTCACGTACTGGGCCCCGCTGTTCCAGTCTAGAGATGTCTACAGACACACCCCGCATCGTGCTGTATGCTTTCACACATTCTGCTTCCACATTGGAAAAGAGCAAAATGCTCGTTATGTGGAAACAATATAGAAGAGAAGGCTCCGTAACACATTACTCTAAGGATCGAGTTCAGACATATAGGCTGTCTTGAACACTATCATCAGAGTAACGTGATCTAATCAATAAATAAAGATTCAGCCGATAACGAAAGCACATACTTAACATGCAGAATGACGTCATTTTGCATGCTAAGTAGCCATGTGCTTTCTGGGGATAAATCTTTATCGGTAAACTGATTTAACCCGTAAAAGTTCCTTCAAAATAAGAGTCCCGATCTTATTACTATCAAAATAATAGTGCAAAACGAAAACTTTACCATAGGAAAATATTGGCATACAAATATAATCACTTCTCTAAAAGGTAACTCATTTTAAATATATATTTTATTTGTATATAATAATAATATTAATATTAGAAATAAGCTTTATATTTGTATAGCACCTATTACAAGAATTGTAGCCAAACTCGCTTCACAGCAGTTCAATAGAGAACCGCAGTGACGCGTCCTAAAACCCGGATATAAACTTCTTCCGGTTCCTTCGTCAAAAATGCAATGCAATTTCTCCATAGGATTTTGGAAAATAGCTCGAAATAAGGTCTGTGGTTGACACACATTTAAGAGAAGGATCACGTTTTGTTCAGCCGGATAATCTCCACATGTCTCTCCTACTTTTATAATTTTTGAATCATGAATCTAGTCGCCAAAAGCGAAATGCTAACGTTATGCTATAAACGAACTACAAGCCAGTACAGCAGCAGGGTCGCACGACTTCAACGTCACGCCAACTTAAGATCGTTTCAACTGACTTGCACTGAAACTGCACTTTGAACACTTTAAATATATTAACATTTTAAACTGTATACCCCGTTTATCTAGGCCCTTTTTGTTTTATGTATAGGCTACATGTCACACTGTGGGAAACGATATTTCTGGATGTATAACACATGTAGAATTTGTTTACAATAAAGCTGACTTTGACTTCCGCGTGCTTGCATATTTTAACAAAGCTTTTCATTTTAGCCACACTGAATTTAACTAGAAGTCATGGCTGTGTCAATTACCAGTTTGATATCGTTTTACAAAGATGACAAGAATAATGGAGATAGAGGAGAGAACCACTACAAGTCAGGACACGGGCAGCCTAGATGAAGGTGTGCTTACCGGTGTTGTCAGGGCTAGCATGAGGGACAAGGTTTATAGAGTGTCGGTGAGTAGTTATAGCAAGAGTACCGTTAACCTAGAGTTAATTTATTCACATTAATTCCCATCAACAAATCCATTTTATGTGTCACATGAAATCTTTATTAGGCAAGGCAAGTTTATTTATATAGCACTTTTCAACACATGGCAATTCAAAGTGCTTTACAAAAAATGAAAGACATTAAGAAATGGCATTTAAAATCAGTCATTAAAAAGCAAAGCTAATAAAATAAACATTAAAAGAAAAAATACATGGATAAAAGTTACAGTGCAGTTCAATTAAAAGCAGCGGCAAAAAGAAAAGTCTTCTTGCTGGATTTAAAAGTAGTCAGAGTTGCAGCGGACCTGCAGGTTGGGAGTTTGTTCCAGATATCTGGAGCATAATAACTGAACGCTGCTTCTCCATGTTTAGTTCTGACTCTGGGGACAGAAAGCTGACCAGTCCCTGAAGACCTGAGAGATCTGGATGGTTCATCATTTAGCAGGAGGTCAGAAATGTATTTTGGGCCTAAACCATTCAGTGCTTTATAAACCAGCAGCAGTATTTTGAAATCTATTCTTTGACACACAGGAAGCCAGTGTGAAGACTTCAGAACAGGAGTGATGTGATCCACTTTCTTAGTGTTAGTGAGGACTGCAGCTTCCTAATAGATGTTTTAGTGAGACCTGTGAAGACACCATTGCAGTAGTCGAGTCTACTGAAGATAAAGGACAAGTTTTTCCAAATCCTGCTGTGACATTAGTCTTTTAATCCTAGATATGTTCTTTAGGTGATAGTAGGCTGATTTAGTAACTGTTTTAATGTGGCTGTTGAAACTCAGGTCAGAGTCCATGACTACACCTAGATTTCTGGCTTTATCTGTTGTTTTGAACATTGCAGACTGAAGCTCAGCGCTAACTTTTATACGTTCCACCTTGGCTCCAAAAACCATTACCTCAGTTTTATCTTTGTTTAATTGGAGAAAGTTCTGACACATCCAGCCATTGATTTGTTCAATGCACTTACTCAGTGTTTGAATTGGAGCATAGTCTCCTGGTGAAATGGTTAGGTAAATGTGTGTGTCATCTGCATAGCTATGGTAACTTATGTTGTTGTTCTTCATTATCTGAGCCAGTGGTAGCATGTAGACGTTAAAGAGAAGAGGCCCCAAGATCACAAATTTTACACACCAGAAAACACAGAAATATCCATGAAATAAACATACAGTAGGCTATAAACAATTAAAGGGATAATTGGGAAGGCATTACAAATGTAAATATATTTTAAATAATAAAACAATCCCACCACCACAGGTATCTACAGGAGAAGAGGGAATTCTCTCCACAAAATGTGAATGCCCATGTGGAGAATGGAAATGCAGTCATGCGGCTGCATTAGCCATCTTTGCCATCCACACTTTCAGCTGCACTGACACCCCGTCAGTGGAAGAAGCCAAAGGCAGCTAAACGTACGCATTCAGTGGAGGAGCTATTTCCTCCAACCAATAACTCATTCAACCCGCTGACAAGAGAGCCCACCTCCGAAGATCGTGACTGGCTGAGGGACAGACTTGAGCGCAGGTTCTCAGGAATGTCTTGGCTTCTCTCCCCCGAGCCAGAAGAGGAACACTACAGCTTGGAAACACTTACTGTTCCTGAAATTCTCAAATCTGTTGGGCATCAGGGACCTGAGGCAATTGTGGCAAGCATGGCATTGTCTGAGGAGCAACAGAGGGCAATTCAGGTGGCTACATTGGTCAGCGAACCAAACCAAACTGGCATTTGTTCAGGAAAGGAAGGTTGACTGCCAGCAACGTTGGAGCTGTCCTGAGGTCAAAGCGTGTGACTGCTTCCCTTATTGCCAGGGTGCTAGGGCAGCCTTTCCCAAACTCAGGGTCGCGACCCGTTTTGATTGGGTCGCCATGTTACACACACACAGCTTGCAAATACAATTATTTTATAATTTTTGTATTTTATTTTTTATTTTGAAAATGAAATTATGCAAATATAGCATTGTATATTGAATAATTACATTTTCTAAATACAAATAAACTAAAAATAAAAGATTGTATTTGTATCAACTCTGACGTGTCCCCCGCGAAAGTTTTCGCGCCGTCTGTTTATTGTCTGTTGATTAATCCCGATCGTACATGATGGCAAAAAGACGATACAAAGAGGAGTTTTTAAACGTAACCACAGGAAGATTAGAGGGAAAGTGACAGGCAGTATGAGAAGGAAAGCGAGAGAAAGCTTTTTTCACTGCAGCCGCACGGATGTGACTGCTGCAGTGTGATGCAGCACACTACATGTGGGGGTTATTCCCTATCTTTATTCAAGAGCGTGGTCTTTAAATTTGAGAGCATACTTTATTGATTTCACGTTCAGAATATGTATTTCTTTCCCTCAAACGACCCTGTCCTCCCACTCAAATAGTGCCTGCTTGCGCTTAGATTTGCTCTGCTTCTGCTCAAACTGTACGCTTGCACTCAGATATATTGCTGCTTCAGATTTCCTGTGTTCCAGCTTAAAACGTTCTCCTCGCACTCAGGCTGTTTCTGTGCGCTCGTGAAATGTCTGCTCTCAGATTTCTTCTGTGTGCGCTTGGATCTTTTGTGCAACAACCCTGTCAAAACCCCCCTCTGGGGATTCCCCACAGTATTGAGTATGTAAGTCGCTTTGGATAAAAGCGTCTAACAAGTAACATGTAATGTAATGCGCTATAAATGCGGTTGCCAGGTCCACATTAGGTGTACAGCGCACGCCGGCTGGTGTTAAAAATCACCCAATAACCCAGCAATGTTAATGATGATATCTTCTCTGTTATTTTCAGGCATTCAAGGGGAACAGAGGGGCACTGAGGGCATCATATCAAGTCAGCCTCCACATTGCCAAAGCAAAGAAGCCCCATTCCATCGGGGAGCAGCTGATAAAGCCTTGTCTTAAAGATGTGTGTCTCTCTGTCTTGGGTGAGGATGCAGCGAACAAAATTGAGTCTGTCCCACTCTCAAACAACACCGTTGCATCCAGAATCAAGGATATGTCAGCTGACATCCAAAAAACAGTCACAGAGGAAATACTGCAGCACAAATAATTTTCACTGCAGCTAGACGAGTCTGTGGATGTTGCTGGGATTCCCCAGTTAATGGTCTTTGCCAGATACATTAGTGGTAAAGATATCAAGGAGGAGTTCCTATTCTGTGACCAGCTGCACACAACAACAAGGGGAGAGGATATTTTCAGAGTAGTGGACACACATTTGAAAGAACTGAAATTAGAATGGGAAAACTGTATAGGGTTTTGCACCGATGGTGCAAGGAGCATGACTGGGTGCAAGTCTGGTTTTGTGGCTCATCTACGTAAAGTGGTCCCAAATGTGAAGGTAACACACTGTATTATCCACAGGGAGGCTTTGGCTAGCAAAGCATTGCAACAGGACTTAGGTGAGGTTCTTGATGTGGTTGTTAGAGTGGTAAATCTAATAAAAAAAGAGACCACTACAATCAAGGCTCTTCAGAGAGCTCTGCAAGGAAATGGGGGCAGAGCATGAGCACCTACTCTTCCACTGTGAGGTACGGTGGCTCTCCAAGGGAAAAGTTCTACAGAGAGTGTGGGAGCTGAGAGAGCAGGTCATGGCTTACCTGAAAAATGAGAACGCTAACCTTGTCAAGCATTTTGAGGACAAGCGCTGGTTGGCAAGATTTGCCTACCTTGTAGACATTTTTAACAAGCTCAACATGCTGAACACCAGCCTTCAAGGAAAAGAGAACAGCATATTGGATCTTGAAGATGGAATACAAGGATTCCAAGCACGCCTTGGTCTGTGGCATTCTCAGCTGGTTGCAGGAGAACTGGCAATGTTTCCTGTTCTCACTGCCTACCAAGTAAGCACCGGTCTTCCCTTGAGTGACTCTGTGAAGCAAAACATAGTCGAGCACTTGTCTCAACTACAGGAGAACTTCAAGCGGTACTTCCCTGACTCACAGAGAGCTCAAAACCTTCAGTGGGTGAAGTTTCCCTTCCAAGCTGTGCCATCACAAGACCTGGGTCTCAGTCAGGCAGAGTTAGAGGCACTGGTCACACTGCAGGTCAACAGGGGCAGTAAGATGCTGTTTGAAACAACCACTTTGGCACAGTTTTGGGTTGCTCAGGCTGAGTTCTCCTGCTTGGCTAAGATAGCTGTACAAGTATTGATACAGTTTGGCACCACATACTTGTGTGAATCTGGGTTTTCAACTTTAGCATACCTGAAAAACTTGTAAAAGGGGGAGGGGAGGAGAAACACAAGGACAACAGGTGAACACAATCAGGTAATCAGGGAGGGAAACAGACAGAAAGCAGACAGGCAGGAAATGGGGGTGAACACTTAACACAATAAGACAGGAAACCCAAAGACAAGAAAAACACCAACACCGACAAAACTACAAACGTGACCTAACATGTGAATTGTGACAGAACCCCTCCCCCTCAAGGGACGGATTCCAGACGTCCCTAAAAAAAAAAAAAGTCCAAAACCCCAAGCAGGGTGGGCGGAGGGGGTCCGGAGGACGGGTCTTGGGCTGATAGCCCAGGAACACAGCGGAGGACCAGGAAGGGGTCTCGGGCGGACGGCCCGGGGGGCAAGGTACAGTCCAAAAAGGGGGATTCGGGCGGACTGCCCGGGGACAAGGCCGAGAACCAGGAAGGGGTCTCGGGCGGACGGCCCGGGGTCAAAACAGAGTCCAAGGTGGGGACCATGGAGGACCGAAGGCAGCGGCAGGAAGAGTCAGGGACCCGGGTCTGAGGGCGAAGGCAACGGCAGGAAGAGTCAGGGGGCCGGGCCCGAGGGCGAAGGCCGCAGCTCTCAGGGGACCGGGCACGAGGGCGAAGACCGCGGCTCTCAGGGGGCTGGGCTCGAGGGCGAAGACCGCGGCTCTCAGGGGGCCGGGCCCGAGGGCGAAGGCCGCAGCTCTCAGGGGACCGGGCACGAGGGCGAAGACCGCGGCTCTCAGGGGGCCGGGCTCGAGGGCGAAGACCGCGGCTCTCAGGGGGCCGGGCTCGACGGCGAAGACCGCGGCTCTCAGGGGGCCGGGCTCTCAGGGGGCCGGGCTCGAGGGCGAAGACCGCGGCTCTCAGGGGGCCGGGCTCGAGGGCGAAGACCGTGGCTCTCAGGGGGCCGGGCTCGAGCCGGTGTCGACCGGACAGGATCAGGAGGCCGGGCAGGAAAGCGCTGATGGGCCAGTTCCGGAGATCGGGCAGGACCCGGTGTCGGCCGGACAGAAACCGGAGCCGGTCAGACAGGCTTCGGCAGGATCCCCCACGGAAAAGGACCAGGAGTTGGCAGGAACCCCGGCGACACCGGTGATGGACATGGGGCTGGCAGGGCCCCCGGTAGAACCTCCAATGGCACGGGATATAGGGTTGGCAGGACCCCCGGCAGAAGAGTCTTCTGCGGGACCTCCCACGGGACAGGAGAAAAGGTTGGCAGGACCCCCGGCAGGGGAGTATTCTGCGGGACATCCAACGGCACAGGATTGGCAGGACCCCCGGCAGGGGAGTAGACGGCGGGACCTCCAACGGCACAGGACACAGAGCTGGCAGGACCCCCGGCAGGGGAGTAGACGGCGGGACCTCCAACGGGACAGGAGAAAGGGTTGGCAGGACCCCCGGCAGAAGAGTATTCTGCGGGACCTCCAACGGGACAGGAGAAAGGGTTGGCAGGACCCCCGGCAGGGGAGTAGACGGCGGGACCTCCAACGACACCTGCGTAGGGGCTTGAATAGGGAATGGAGAGGGAACTCGAGCGGAGACTTGAGAGGGGACTCGAGAGGAGACTGGAGAGGGGACTCCAGAGGGGACTAGAGAAGGTAACACGAGAGGGGATTTGAGAGGGGAACTAGAGAGGGGACTCGAGGAGGGACCAGAGGAGGGACTAGATGAGTAACTAGAGAAGGGAACTCGAGAGGGAACTCGAGAGGGAAACTAGAGAGGGGACTCGAGGAGGGACTAGAGGAGGGACTAAAGGAGGGAATTCGAGAGGGAACTGGAGATGGAAACAGAGAGGGGACTCGAGAAGGGACTACAGAGGGGACTAGAGGAGAGACTAGAGGAGGGACTAGAGGAGTAACTAGAGAAGGGAACTCGAGAGGGGAACTAGAGAGGGGACTCGAGGAGGGACTAGAGGAGGGCCTAAAGGAGGGAATTCGAGAGGGAACTGGAGATGGAAACAGAGAGGGGACTCGAGAAGGGACTACAGAGGGGACTAGAGGAGAGACTAGAGGAGGGACTAGAGGAGTAACTAGAGAAGGGAACTCGAGAGGGGAACTAGAGAGGGGACTCGAGGAGGGACTAGAGGAGGGCCTAAAGGAGGGACTAAAGGAGGGAACTCGAGAGGGGACTCGAGGGGGAACTGAAGAGGGAACTTGAGATGGAAACAGAGAGGGGACTCGAACAGAGACTAAAGAGGGGACTAGAGGAGAGACTAGAGGAGCAACCAGAGAAGGGAACTCGAGAGGGGACTCGAGAGGGAAACCAAAAAGGGGACTCGAGGAGGAACCAGAGGAGGGAACCCGAGATGGGACTGTGGCAGCTGGGATCGGGACCATGGCTGCTGGGGCCAGAACTGGGGCTGAAACCATGGCTGCAGGGACCGGAATTGAAGCCAGAATCATGGCTGTTGAAGCCAGAATCCTGTCTATAAGATCCAGCTCTGAAGTCGGACACATGACTGTATAGGGCGCTCTTGGAGCCGGGACCATGGCCGCTGGGGCCGGCCCTGGAGCTGGAAACATGGCTGTATGATACAGTTCTGGAGCCTGGATAATGACTGTGTGGGGCGGTCTTGGAGCCGAAAACATGGCTGCGGGAGCCTGTACTGGGGCTGGAACCATGGCTGCTGGGGCCTGTACTGGGACTGGAACCATGGCTGCTGGGGCCCGTACTGGGACTGGGACCATGGCTGCTGGGGCCCGTACTGGGACTGGAACCATGGCTGCTGGGGCCCGTACTGGGACTGGAACCATGGCTGCTGGGGCCCGTACTGGGACTGGAACCATGGCTGCTGGGGCCCGTGCTCCTTGTCTGGCCTTGCGACGACTCTTCTTAGCAGCCGCCTGAATACTCCGTGGGCCTCCATAAGCCTGACGACCTCCAGCACATGACTCCAGAACAGGAGCAGGAACTGGGACAGAAGCATGGGTTGACCCCAGACGGACCACTCCGAGACGTCTGTAGTCAGCAGGCCGGAAATCACACCTCCAGAGGAAGTCCATCATCCAGTCAGGTAAGAATTCCACCAAGTCGGGCTTCTCCATCGCCAACCGGTGCTCCTCTACCAGGGCGGCCTCCTTCAGCCGAACACTGGACGCTTCCTTCCACCAATCGTGGCAACATTCCAAAGGAAAAGAGAAATGTTGCAGCTCCACCTCAAAAGGATCGTCTGCTGGGTCCATTTTGGGTTGGGTCATTCTGTCACGGATGAGTGAAGGAAGCAGGACCCAAATGCAGATAACTCTTGAGAAACCCTTTATTCCAAGGATAAATGACAAATACAGAACAGAACACTCTCCGGTGAACTCCGTCACCAACAAACAATGACCCAACACTGAACACAGACAGAGACAAGACTAAATACAAGAAGGGGTAATCATGACAACGAGAAACAGCCGGGCAGGGGAGGAGAAACACAAGGACAACAGGTGAACACAATCGGGTAATCAGGGAGGGAAACAGACAGAAAGCAGACAGGCAGGAAATGGGGGTGAACACTCAATAAGACAGGAAACCCAATGACAAGAAAAACACCAACACAGACAAAACTACAAACGTGACCTAACATGTGAATTGTGACAATGAATGAATGTGAGGGCGTCAGGGCATTCACCACTGCAACCCAGATGCAGGTCCATGAGTCAGGTTTGTGGCTCTCCCAATCAGGAGTGTTGGGGGCATCTCCAGATGGTCTGGAAGGGTCTCCCGCTGTGCTGGAGGTAAAGTGTCCCTACGGAGCCAGGGAAATGACAATTAGTGAAGCATTGCAAGTCAAGGGCTTCTGTGTCAGTAAGGAAGAGAAACATTCAGCCTGCGTGAGGAGCATCCTTACTGGCACCAAGTGCAAGGTCAGCTTCACCTCACTGCAAGAAAGAAGAAGAAATTAAGAAATTGTGAATCGTTTTTAATTTACATTTACTCGCCTTTGCAATGTTGTGGTTGTTAGAGTGTTACCCCCTAAACGCACCAGGAGCGTCTGCGCCGCGTTACGTTGCGGCTGCGCCACGCTGCGACCTCCTCCTGCGACCTAACACACCAGGCGCGTTTCAAAACGTTGCGGAAGCGGAGCGTCGTGTGTGCAGCCTCGCAGTTCTTAATTAACTTTAAAACATTAATATGTAGTTGTTACCTTCCACTCCACAAACTGCAGCGACTAAAAACCAGGCCTTGTCCTTTCTGATGTTGTCCTTGTAAAAAGCATTGGTTACATCGTATACAATGGTGTGTTTCTCCACTTCCATTATGAACTCCTCGTCGTCCATTGTGCGTATCATAGTGGAGGTGTTGTGATGAAGGAGGGGGGGTCTGCTAAATTAGTATATACGCGGGATGGGCCTGGCCCGGATGCTCACCTTTCCACTTCCTGCGAGGGGGGGGCTGCCTGTCCGACCTTACCTTACGGCTGCGCCGCGGCAAAAATAGGATTCATCCTAATTTTAGAGAAGCGCTGCGCCGAGCCGCTTCTGGGACGCGTCTGAGCCGCGTCTGAGCCGTAACGCGGCGTGTGTGGTGGAATAGCACCCATTGACTAGAGTGGCCACGATCCTTACGACCGCCGCGGCGCAGCCGTAACGCGGCGCGTGTGGTGGAATAGCACCCATTGACTAGAGTGGCCGCGATCCTTACGACCGCCGCGGCGCAGCCGTAACGCGGCGCAGCCGTAACGCGGCGCAGGCGCTCCTGGTGCGTTTAGGGGGTTAGGCTTCCTGTCAGCTCTTCTGTTGGGAAGATATAAAATATTAGTTTCATGGAAGTCACATCGTCACAAATAAGAGCATTAAGACATACAGTACATAGGCTAAAACAAAACATCTAAAGATATAACCTTGCACTTTGTCTCGTGAACATTTTCACTATTTTGACATTTTTATAGATCAAAATTGAACTAAAGAAATAAAGGTAGATTAATCCATATTGAAAATAGGTGTCAGCTTCTACACTAATTATAATAGTTATATTTCTTAATTAATTAAGATATTACTGTATTGATCCCAATTGGGGAAATGTTTGTGTTGCAGCAGCATAACAAGAAAAACAAAATATAAGTTATTATATATACAAAAGTGGGGATGGAATATTAAATTGAATATAAATGTAAAATGTACATGTGATGTTACGTCCAAGAGAAGCTATGGAGCAGAGAGTTCTCTGCCAGCCAGAGGTGATTTGTTATTAGTTCAATATGTCAAACTGATTTCCCTGACTACAATCTTTAGTTACATGGTGAAACGTTATGCTGCTTGTACTAATTAGACTTATCATATAAGCCACACAGGTTTTAATAGGATGTATTCATTATCTTTACTTATTTTGCGGTCTTTTCAGCAGTGCCATCTCTAAAATGGCGATACACTACCCATCATTTACATTTCACCGTGACATGGACAACAATGTAACGTCAGCTTACCTCATGGCACGAATCCAGACTCTCCTTTGGAAAACATTGGCCGGGAAACGATAGAACGAGCACGTTTCATGCGAAGACCTGTGGCTGCAACCCGGAGCAAAGCAACAAACCATTGCGTAGCTAACTAGTAGCGCTAGCTTTAGCTAACGTTAGCCAACGAAACAAACTGCCGAGTAAAATTGGAAAACACTGGTAATTAATTGTTCTATAATTTATAAAACTACGGTGTTAAAAATGACCATTTCAAAAATAGAGATTCTAATGGTAAGATATAGATATACAGATACTAAAGAGACTACAGATAGGCTACTAAAGATAGGCAGATACTTGCTTTCAAGCAGAACACAGGGGAAAACAAACTTAGCGGGAGTGTTTATGTGTGTAGGCGTAATGACGTACAACGGACTCGACCATTTCTGTAGTCCTATTCAGCCACTCGGTAACAACCATCGTTTTTCAGACACGTAAACTCTTCACAAATCACCAGTGGGGTCACTGCTGATGTATCTACTGTCGTAGAACAAAACGTGATTTATCTCTTAAATTTGTGTCAACCACAGACCTCTTATTTCGAGCTATTTTCCAAAACCCTATGGAGAAAATACATTGTTTTTTTGACGAAGGAACCGGAAGTGCTACAAATGCTAACTTACTTCCGGATTTTAGGACGCGTCACTGCGGTTCTCTATAGACAGGATAACAGCAATGTAGAGGAGCAGCTACATTTCAAAATATATATCCACGAAGATTAATACATGAAGACTTGTGACTCGGACTTGACTTGGACTCTTCTTAAGTGACTCGGAATTGGACTCGGACTCGAACACAGGTAATGATGACTCGGACTCGGACTCGACTTGGACACTCCTTGGGTGACTCGGACTTGGACTCTGACTCGACTACGACTCTCCCTTGGTGACTCGGACTTGGACTCGGACTCGAAGAGTGGTGACTCGAGGGTGACTTGGACTCGTGAATTGGTGACTTGACTACAACACTGGTGTGAAGCATGACATGATGACTACTACATGAATTGCATCATTCATGTCATTCTCTCAAATATGTTGGTGTTTTGGTCACATAAGTCACAGTGGATGTACAGAGACTGATGTTAGGGTTCATTGTTATTTAGTTCAAGCATTGTTTTAAATCTAGTCAATGTTTATTTTTTAAATTTTCTCTTTTTACAATTGGTAATGATTAATTAGGCACAAAGACTTGTGATTTCCACTGGTTCTTGGAACAAACCCACACTTATTGACTCGACGATTGACCGGATGCTATAAGACCTAAGTCTGGTTCCACTGGGGATTGAACCCAGGACTTTCTGTGTGTAAAGCAGACTTGATGACCACTATATGGAAACTCTGTGACATTTAAATTGCTAATCAAATATTCAAGACATAGTAGAATATATATGACTACTATTAAAACAGTACCAGTGAGGTAAAGTGTGGATAAAGCTCTGGTTCCACTGGGGATTGAACCCAGGACCTTCTGCGTGTAAAGCAGCCGTGATGACTACTACACTATGGAACCCCTGTGAGAATGTAATTTAACTAATTGCAATATAAACATGGTTCTGAATATAGTTAAGGAGTTAAAAAGCCGCATTCACAGCCTCAAAATAAATATTAGACATACCGTACTTCTGGGGATTGAACCCAGAACCTTCTGTGTGTGAAGCATGACATGATGACTACTACATGAATTGCATCATTCATGTCATTCTCTCAAATATGTTGGGGTTTTGGTCACATAAGTTACAGTGGATGTACAGAGACTGATGTTAGGGTTCATTGTTATTTAGTTCAAGCATTAGTTCAAGATTGAATACAAAAACGACCCAATTTCTTTGGTCAATGACGGGAGAGTTTTGAAAGTGACAAAACACTGTTTCACACATTTAAAAACACTTAAACAATTAAACAATGTTTACCCAGGATTCAGGCACCTTCGCTGGCTTGTAAAATGTGGTGATGCACCCTGGATGGAGGTATCAGACTATTTAAAACATGTATACCCAGGATTCAATCACTTTTTGTGGCTTGCAAAGTGCTGTGAAAAAGCCTGTTCTCTTGGTGCAGTCTGGGTGCAAGAGCCATGCGCTGCAATGAGATCTCTGGGTGTGCTCTGAGGCTCTCACAGCCCGCTTCTCTCTGGCTGCTCTCTCCCTGTATTCACAGCACTTTTCCCCAGCTTTCACACACTTATTGCTGGGTATGAAAGCCTTGTGCATCACCCTGGAGCTCTGCCTTGGTGCCTTTGAGTGTGAGACCCTGTTAACAGCAGTGAACCTGCTGCCAGCATTACAAACATATAAATCAGGCGTTTTAAAACTTTTTTCCTTGAAAATGATTTGTATTAGGAGCACAATTGTACCTTTTACTATTTAAATGTATTTGTATTATATATTTTGGGCTATTAAAGTGACATTTATGGGTGACTTTGTCAGTTTATGGAGATTAGCCCACAATTCCCGGAGGTTCCAGGCCGAATTTGGGAGCTCATAGGCGGCCTGCCATGTGCCCCCATCCGTGGAAAGCCGAAAAAAGTAAAGAAAATGATCAATTATATCTTAAAATAATCAAAAATGAAGTTTTAAAAAATCTTGAAAAAACTAGAGTGCCAACAGAGTCTTCGGCGCTTCGGGCCGAAGCCCTGGACACTTTTCCACTCCCCCGTTGCATTTGACAACGGAGAGGGGAATCGAGACCTCCCCTCCTCCGTCAAAAAAATGCATTCATGTTTTTCAAGCTACCATCCGCACGAAATCAGAAACCCGGTTTTTGAGAGGACTCAGAAAAAAAACGGCCGTTTCACATGATGGAGGAATGTTTCCGCTACATGAGTGCTTTGGCTCGGATACAATTGTTGCCTGGAGACCCCCCAGTATGGTTCTTACCAAACTTTAAGTTTTTGAACTGGTCTCTGAAGGAATGCAAGGGGAGTTGTCAGGGAATTATGAGACCCTATTTCGGGATACAATTTCTCCATTTTCACCCCTTTCCTCTGGTTCTCCCAAAAGATAAAGTTGTTCTGACTCTGGAGGAATGTAAGGAGAGTTGTCAGGGGTCTCTACCCGCATTATGATGCACTATTTTCGGATACTTTTGGCCCGTTTTCATGGTTCTCCAAAAAGTTAACTCAGACTTTTTGTGACTGGAGGAATGTGAGGGGAGTTGTCAGGGGACTCTACCCGCATTATGATGCACTATTTTCGGATACTTTTGGCCCGTTTTCATGGTTCTCCAAAAAGTTAACTCAGACGTTTTGTGACACTGGAGGAATGTGAGGGGAGTTGTCAGGGGACTCTACCCGCATTATGATGCACTATTTTCGGATACTTTTGGCCCATTTTCATGGTTCTCCAAAATGTTAACTCAGAATTGTTGTGACACTGGAGGAATGTGAGGGGAGTTGTCAGGGGACTCTACCCGGGTTATGAGGCACTATTTTCAGATACTTTTGGCCCGTTTTCATGGTTCTCCAAAAAGTTAACTCAGACTTTTTGTGACACTGGAGGAATGTGAGGGGAGTTTTCAGGGGACTCTACCCGCATTATGATGTACTATTTCCGGATACTTTTGGCCCGTTTTCATGGTTCTCCAAAAAGTTAACTCAGACTTTTTGTGACACTGGAGGAATATGAGGGGAGTTGTCAGGGGACTCTACCCGCATTATGATGCACTATTTTCGGATACTTTTGGCCCGTTTTCATGGTTCTCCAAAAAGTTAACTCAGACTTTTTGTGACACTGGAGGAATGTGAGGGGAGTTGTCAGGGGACTCTACCCGCATTATGATGCACTATTTTCGGATACTTTTGGCCCGTTTTCATGGTTCTCCAAAAAGTTAACTCAGACTTTTTGTGACACTGGAGGAATGTGAGGGGAGTTGTCAGGGGACTCTACCCGCATTATGATGCACTATTTTCGGATACTTTTGGCCCGTTTTCATGGTTCTCCAAAAAGTTAACCCAGACTTTTTGTGACGCTGGAGGAATGTGAGGGGAGTTGTCAGGGGACTCTACCCGCATTATGATGCACTATTTTCGGATACTTTGGCCCGTTTTCATGGTTCTCCAAAAAGTTAACTCAGACTTTTTGTGACACTGGAGGAATGTGAGGGGAGTTGTCAGGGGACTCTACCCGCATTATGATGCACTATTTTCGGATACTTTTGGCCCGTTTTCATGGTTCTCCAAAAAGTTAACTCAGACTTTTTGTGACACTGGAGGAATGTGAGGGGAGTTGTCAGGGGACTCTACCCGCATTATGATGCACTATTTTCGGATACTTTTGGCCCGATTTCATGGTTCTCCAAAAAGTTAACTCAGACTTTTTGTGACACTGGAGGAATGTGAGGGGAGTTGTCAGGGGACTCTACCCGCATTATGATGCACTTTTGGCCCGTTTTCATGGTTCTCCAAAAAGTTAACTCAGACTTTTTGTGACACTGGAGGAATGTGAGGGGAGTTGTCAGGGGACTCTACCCGCATTATGATGCACTATTTTCGGATACTTTTGGCCCGTTTTCATGGTTCTCCAAAAAGTTAACTCAGACTTTTGTGACACTGGAGGAATGTGAGGGGAGTTGTCAGGGGACTCTACCCGCATTATGATGCACTATTTCGATCTTTTTGGCCCGTTTTTCATGGGGCGCCAAACAGTTAACTCCGGGCAGACTTTTTTATGACACTGGATGATTGGGGAGGGGGTTGTCAGGGGACTCTACCCGCATTATGATGCACTTTTAAGCCCTTTTCATAGTTTCTCCAAAAGTTAACTCAGACTTTTTGTGACACTGGAGGAATTGGGGGAGTTGTCAGGGGGGCTGCTACCCCGCATTATGATGCACTTTTGGCCCGTTTTATGGTTCCTCCAAAAGTTAACTCAACGTTTTGTGACAACTGGAGGAATGTGATGGGAGTTTTTGTCAGGGGACTCTACCGCATTTGATGCAACACTATTTTCGGATACTTTTGGCCACGATTTCATGTTCTCCAAAAAGTTAACTCAGACTTGGTGTGACAACTGAGGAATGTAGAGGGAGTGTCAGGGACTCTACCCGCATTATGATGCACTTTATAACCCGGTTCAATGGTCTATCCAAAAGTTAACTCAACTTTTTTTGTGAACTGGAGGAATGTGAGGGGAGTTTACAGGGGACTCTACTCTATGATGCACTATTTTCGGATAGGATAGTGCTACTACATGAATTGCATCATTCATGTAATTCTCTCAAATATGTTGGTGTTTTGGTCACAAAAGTCACAGTGGATGTACAGAGACTGATGTTAGGGTTCATTGTTATTTAGTTCAAGCATTGTTTTAAATCTAGGGTTCATTGTTATTTAGTTCAAGCATTGTTTTAAATCTAGTCAATGTTTATTTTTTACATTTTCTCTATTTACAATTGGTAATGATTAATTAGGCACAAAGACTTGTGATTTCCACTGGTTCTTGCAACAAACCCACACTTATTGACTCGACGATTGACCGGATGCTATAAGACCAAAGTCTAGTTCCACTGGGGATTGAACCCAGGACCTTCTGCGTGTAAAGCAGACGTGATAACCACTACACTATGGAACCTCTGTAATAATACATTTCCTAATCAAACCTTTAACACATGATATAATATAAATGACTACCATAATATACTAATAGTGATGGTAGCCAATACAATAAAGCTTTGGTTCCACTGGGGATTGAACCCAGGACCTTCTGCGTGTAAAGGAGACGTGATGACTACTACACTATGGAACCTCTGTGACATTTAAGTTGCTAATCAAATGTCCAAAACATGGTAGAATATTTATGAAAAACTATACAAATACTACCAGTGACGTCACGTGTGGATAAAGCTCTGGTTCCACTGGGGATTGAACCCAGGACCTTCTGCGTGTAAAGCAGACGTGATGACTACTACACTATGGAACCTCTGTAATAATACATTTCCTAATCAAACCTTTAACACATGATCAAATATAAATGACTAGCATAAAATACTACGAGTGATGGCAGCCAATACAATAAAGCTTCGGTTCCACTCGGGATTCAACCCAGGACCTTCTGCGTGTAAAGCAGACGTGATGACTAATACACTATGGAACCTCTGTGACATTTAAGTTGCTAATCAAATATCCAAAACATGGTCGAATATTTATGAAAAACTATACAAATACTAGCAGTGACGTCACGTGTGGATAAAGCTCTGGTTCCACTGGGGATTGAACCCAGGACCTTCTACGTGTAAAGCAGACGTGATAACCACTACACTATGGAACCTCTGTCATGTAGACTTTTTAAGTTAATGTATCTGGATATCACCAAAGTTTATTTTTTACTAACAATTGTAAGAGTTTGTGGGTTACATTGATGCAAGGTCAGGGGGTAAGGTTATGAACATGGTTTTCCATTTTTTAAGGTGCAATCTTGATTCATTTGACCTGAAATAAGACCCAGGGAACAACAAGACAGGCGTCAGGTTCCACTGGGGATTGAACCCAGGACTTTCTGTGTGTAAAGCAGACTTGATGACCACTATATGGAAACTCTGTGACATTTAAATTGCTAATCAAATATTCAAGACAGTAGAATATATATGACTACTATTAAAACAGTACCAGTGAGGTAAAGTGTGGATAAAGCTCTGGTTCCACTGGGGATTGAACCCAGGACCTTCTGCGTGTAAAGCAGCCGTGATGACTACTACACTATGGAACCCCTGTGAGAATGTAATTTAACTAATTGCAATATAAACATGGTTCTGAATATAGTTAAGGAGTTAAAAAGCCGCATTCACAGCCTCAAAATAAATATTAGACATACCGTACTTCTGGGGATTGAACCCAGAACCTTCTGTGTGTGAAGCATGACATGATGACTACTACATGAATTGCATCATTCATGTCATTCTCTCAAATATGTTGGGTTTTGGTCACATAAGTACAGTGGATGTACAGAGACTGATGTTAGGGTTCATTGTTATTTAGTTCAAGCATTAGTTCAAGATTGAATACAAAAACGACCCAATTTCTTTGGTCAATGACGGGAGAGTTTTGAAAGTGACAAAACACTGTTTCACACATTTAAAAACACTTAAACAATTAAACAATGTTTACCCAGGATTCAGGCACCTTCGCTGGCTTGTAAATGTGGTGATGCGCCCTGGATGGAGGTATCAGACTATTAAAACATGTATACCCAGGATTCAATCACTTTTTGTGGCTTGCAAAGTGCTGTGAAAAAGCCTGTTCTCTTGGTGCAGTCTGGGTGCAAGAGCCATGCGCTGCAATGAGATCTCTGGGTGGCTCTGAGGCTCTCACAGCCCGCTTCTCTCTGGCTGCTCTCTCCCTATATTCACAGCACTTTCCCCAGCTTCACACACTTATTGCGGGTATGAAAGCCTGTGCCATCACCCTGGAGCTTGCCTTGGTGCCTTGAGTGTGAGACCCTGTTAACAGCAGTGAACCTGCTGCCAGCATTACAAACATATAAATCAGCGTGTTTTAAACTTTTTTTCCTTGAAAATGATTTGTATTCACTATCATGGGGCTATATAAATCAAAATTACGGGTAATTAGGAGCACAATTGTACCTTTTACTATTTAAATGTATTTGTATTATATATTTTGGGTCTATTAAAGTGACATTGGTGACTTTGTCAGTTTATGGAGATTAGCCCACAATTCCGGAGGTTCCAGGCCGAATTTGGGAGCTCATAGGCGGCCTGCCATGTGCCCCCATCCGTGGAAAGCCGAAAAAGTAAAGAAAATGATCAATTATATCTTAAAATAATCAAAAATGAAGTTTTAAAAATCTTGAAAAAACTAGAGTGCCAACAGAGTCTTCGGCGCTTCGGGCCGAAGCCCTGGACACTTTTCCACTCCCCCGTTGCATTTGACAACGGAGAGGGGAATCGAGACCTCCCCTCCTCCGTCAAAAAAGCATTCATGTTTTTCAAGCTACCATCCGCACGAAATCAGAAACCCGGTTTTTGAGAGGACTCAGAAAAAAAACGGCCGTTTCACATGATGGAGGAATGTTTCCGCTACATGAGTGCTTTGGCTCGGATACAATTGTTGCCTGGAGACCCCCCAGTATGGTTCTTACCAAACTTTAAGTTTTGAACTGGTCTCTGAAGGAATGCAAGGGGAGTTGTCAGGGAATTATGAGACCCTATTTCGGGATACAATTTCTCCATTTTCACCCCTTTCCTTCTGGTTCTCCCAAAAGATAAAGTTGTTCTGACTCTGGAGGAATGTAAGGAGTTGTCAGGGTCTCTACCCGCATTATGATGCACTATTTTCGGATACTTTTGGCCCTTTTCATGGTTCTCCAAAAAGTTAACTCAGACTTTTTGTGACTGGAGGAATGTGAGGGGAGTTGTCAGGGGACTCTACCCGCATTATGATGCACTATTTTCGGATACTTTTGGCCCGTTTTCATGGTTCTCCAAAAAGTTAACTCAGAATTGTTGTGACACTGGAGGAATGTTAGGGGAGTTGTCAGGGGACTCTACCCGGTTATGAGGTACTATTTTCCGGATACTTTGGTCCCGTTTTCATGGGTCTCCAAACAAGTTAACTCAGACTTTTGTGTGACACTGGAGGAATCTATGAGGGGAGTTGTCAGGGGACTCTACCCGCATTATGATGCACTATTTTCGGATTACTTTTGGCCCGTTTTTCGTGGTTCTCCAAAAAGTAACTCAGACTTTTTTGTGACACTGGAGGAATGTGAGGGGAGTTGTCAGGGGACTCTACCCGCATTATGATGCACTATTTTTCGGAATACTTTTGGGCCCGTTTTCATGGTTCTCCAAAAGTTAACTCAGACTTTTTGTGACACTGGAGGAAGTGAGGGAGTGTCAGGGGACTCTACCCGCATTATGATGCACTATTTTCGGATACTTTTGGCCCGTTTTCGTGGTTCTCCAAAAAGTTAACTCAGACTTTTTGTGACACTGGAGGAATGTGAGGGGAGTTGTCAGGGGACTCTACCCGCATTATGATGCACTATTTTCGGATACTTTTGGCCCGTTTTCATGGTTCTCCAAAAAGTTAACTCAGACTTTTTGTGACACTGGAGGAATGTGAGGGGAGTTGTCAGGGGACTCTACCCGCATTATGATGCACTATTTTCGGATACTTTTGGCCCGATTTCATGGTTCTCCAAAAAGTTAACTCAGACTTTTGTGACACTGGAGGAATGTGAGGGGAGTTGTCAGGGACTCTACCCGCATTATGATGCACTTTTGGCCCGTTTTCATGGTTCTCCAAAAGTTAACTCAGACTTTTTGTGACACTGGAGGAATGTGAGGGGAGTTTGTCAGGGGACTCTCTACCCGCATTATGATGCACTATTTTCGGATACTTTTGGCCCGTTTTCATGGTTCTCCAAAAAGTTAACTCAGACTTTTTGTGACACTGGAGGAATGTGAGGGGAGTTGTCAGGGGACTCTACCCGCATTATGATGCACTATTTTCGGATACTTTTGACACCCGTTTTCATGGTTCTCCAAAAAGTTAACTCAGACTTTTTGTGACACTGGAGGAATGTGAGGGGAGTTGTCAGGGACTCTACCCGCATTATGATGCACTATTTTCTGGATACTTTTGGCCCGTTTTCCATGGTTCTCCAAAAAGTTAACTCAGACTTTTTGTGACACTGGAGGAATGTGAGGGGAGTTGTCAGGGGACTCTACCCGCATTATGATGCACTTTTAGCCCGTTTTCATGGTTCTCCAAAAGTTAACTCAGACTTTTTGTGACACTGGAGGAATGTGAGGGGAGTTGTCAGGTGACTCTACCCGCATTATGATGCACTATTTCGGATACTTTTGGGCCCGTTTTCATGGTTCTCCAAAAAGTTAACTCAGACTTTTTTTGACACTGGAGGAATGTGAGGGGAGTTGTCAGGGGACTCTACCCGCATTATGATGCACTTTTAGCCCGTTTTCATGGTTCTCCAAAAGTTAACTCAGACTTTTTGTGACACTGGAGGAATGTGAGGGGAGTTGTCAGGGGACTCTACCCGCATTATGATGCACTATTTTCGGATACTTTTGGCCCGTTTTCATGGTTCTCCAAAAAGTTAACTCAGACTTTTTGTGACATTGAGGAATGTGAGGGGAGTTGTCAGGGGACTCTACCCGCATTATGATGCACTTTTGGCCCGTTTTCATGGTTCTCCAAAAAGTTAACTCAGACTTTTTGTGACACTGGAGGAATGTGAGGGGAGTTTTCAGGGGACTCTACTCTATGATGCACTATTTTCGGATAGTGCTACTACATGAATTGCATCATTCATGTAATTCTCTCAAATATGTTGGTGTTTTGGTCACAAAAGTCACAGTGGATGTACAGAGACTGATGTTAGGGTTCATTGTTATTTAGTTCAAGCATTGTTTTAAATCTAGGGTTCATTGTTATTTAGTTCAAGCATGGTTTTAAATCTAGTCAATGTTTATTTTTTACATTTTCTCTATTTACAATTGGTAATGATTAATTAGGCACAAAGACTTGTGATTTCCACTGGTTCTTGCAACAAACCCACACTTATTGACTCGACGATTGACTGGATGCTATAAGACCAAAGTCTAGTTCCACTGGGGATTGAACCCAGGACCTTCTGCGTGTAAAGCAGACGTGATAACCACTACACTATGGAACCTCTGTTATAATACATTTCCTAATCAAACCTTTAACACATGATATAATATAAATGACTACCATAATATACTAATAGTGATGGTAGCCAATACAATAAAGCTTTGGTTCCACTGGGGATTGAACCCAGGGACCTTCTGCGTGTAAAGGAGACGTGATGACTACTACACTATGGAACCTCTGTGACATTTAAGTTGCTAATCAAATGTCCAAAACATGGTAGAATATTTATGAAAAACTATACAAATACTACCAGTGACGTCACGTGTGGATAAAGCTCTGGTTCCACTGGGGATTGAACCCAGGACCTTCTGCGTGTAAAGCAGATGTGATGACTACTACACTATGGAACCTCTGTAATAATACATTTCCTAATCAAACCTTTAACACATGATCAAATATAATGACTAGCATAAAATACTACGAGTGATGGCAGCCAATACAATAAAGCTTCGGTTCCACTCGGGATTCAACCCAGGACCTTCTGCGTGTAAAGCAAGACGTGAGACTAATACACTATGGAACCTCTGTGACATTTAAGTTGCTAATCAAATATCCAAAACATGGTCGAATATTTATGAAAAACTATACAAATACTAGCAGTGGACGTCACGTGTGGATAAAGCTCTGGTTCCACTGGGGATTGAACCCAGGACCTTCTACGTGTAAAGCCAGACGTGATAACCACTACACTATGGAACCTCTGTCATGTAGACTTTTTAAGTTAAATGTATCTGGATATCACCAAAGTTTATTTTTTACTAACAATTGTAAGAGTTTGTGGGTTACATTGATGCAAGGTCAGGGTAAGGTTATGAACATGGTTTTCCATTTTTTAAGGTGCAATCTTGATTCAATTTGACCTGAAATAAGACCCAGGGAACAACAAGACAGGCGTCAGGTTCCACTGGGGATTGAACCCAGGACCTTCTGCGTGTAAAGCAGACGTGATAACCACTACACTATGGAACCTCTGTAACAATACATTTCCTAATCAAACCTTTAACACATGATCAGATATAAATGACTAGCATAAGATACTACTAGTGATGGCAGCCAATACAATAAAGCTTTCGGTCCACTGGGGATTGAACCCAGGACCTTCTGCGTGTAAAGCAGACGTGATGACTACTACACTATGGAACCTCTGTGACATTTAAGTTGCTAATCAATATCCAAAACATGGTAGAATATTTATGAAACACTATACAAATACTACCAGTGACGTCACGTGTGGATAAAGCTCTGGTTCCACTGGGGATTGAACCCAGGACCTTCTGCGTGTAAAGCAGACTTGATGACTACTATATGGAAACCTCTGTAACATTTTAAATTGCTAATCAAATATTCAAAACATGGTCAAATATATATGACTACTATAAATATAGTACCAGTGAGGAAAAGCTCTGGTTCCACTGGGGATCGAACCCAGGACCTTCTGCGTGTAAAGCAGACGTGATGACAACCTACACTATGGAACCCCTGTGAAAATGTAATTTAACTAATTGCAATATAAACATGGTTCTGAATATAGTTCAGGAGTTAAAAAGCTGCATTCACAGTCTCAAATAAATATTAGACATACAGTACTTCTGGGGATTTAACCCAGAACCTTCTGTGTGTGAAGCATGACATGATGACTACTACATGAATTGCATCATCATGTCATTCTCTCAGATATTGTTGGTTGTTTTGGTCACATAAGTCACAGTGGATGTACAGAGACTGATGTTAGGGTTCATTGTTATTTAGTTCAGCATTAGTTCAAGATTGAATACAAAAACGACCCAATTTCTTTGGTCAATGACGGGAGAGTTTTGAAAGTGACAAAACACTGTTTCACACAATTTAAAAACACTTAAACAATTAAACAATGTTTACCCAGGATTCAGGCACCTTCGCTGGGCTTGTAAAATGTGGTGATGCGCCCTGGATGGAGGTATCAGACTATTTAAAACATGTATACCCAGGATTCAATCACTTTTTGTGGCTTGCAAAGTGCTGTGAAAAAGCCTGTTCTCTTGGTGCAGTCTGGGTGCAAGAGCCATGCGCTGCAATGAGATCTCTGGGTGTGCTCTGAGGCTCTCACAGCCCGCTTCTCTCTGGCTGCTCTCTCCCTATATTCACAGCACTTTTCCCCAGCTTTCACACACTTATTGCTGGGTATGAAAGCCTTGTGCATCACCCTGGAGCTCTGCCTTGGTGCCTTTGAGTGTGAGACCCTGTTAACAGCAGTGAACCTGCTGCCAGCATTACAAACATATAAATCAGGCGTTTTAAAACTTTTTTCCTTGAAAATGATTTGTATTCACTATCATGGGGCTATATAAATCAAATTACGGTAATTAGGAGCACAATTGTACCTTTTACTATTTAAATGTATTTGTATTATATATTTTGGGCTATTAAAGTGACATTTATGGGTGACTTTGTCAGTTTATGGAGATTAGCCCACAATTCCCGGAGGTTCCAGGCCGAATTTGGGAGCTCATAGGCGGCCTGCCATGTGCCCCCATCCGTGGAAAGCCGAAAAAAGTAAAGAAAATGATCAATTATATCTTAAAATAATCAAAAATGAAGTTTTAAAAAATCTTGAAAAAACTAGAGTGCCAACAGAGTCTTCGGCGCTTCGGGCCGAAGCCCTGGACACTTTTCCACTCCCCCGTTGCATTTGACAACGGAGAGGGGAATCGAGACCTCCCCTCCTCCGTCAAAAAAATGCATTCATGTTTTTCAAGCTACCATCCGCACGAAATCAGAAACCCGGTTTTTGAGAGGACTCAGAAAAAAAACGGATGTTTCACATGATGGAGGAATGTTTCCGCTACATGAGTGCTTTGGCTCGGATACAATTGTTGCCTGGAGACCCCCCAGTATGGTTCTTACCAAACTTTAAGTTTTTGAACTGGTCTCTGAAGGAATGCAAGGGGAGTTGTCAGGGAATTATGAGACCCTATTTCGGGATACAATTTCTCCATTTTCACCCCTTTCCTCTGGTTCTCCCAAAAGATAAAGTTGTTCTGACTCTGGAGGAATGTAAGGAGAGTTGTCAGGGGTCTCTACCCGCATTATGATGCACTATTTTCGGATACTTTTGGCCCGTTTTCATGGTTCTCCAAAAAGTTAACTCAGACTTTTTGTGACTGGAGGAATGTGAGGGGAGTTGTCAGGGGACTCTACCCGCATTATGATGCACTATTTTCGGATACTTTTGGCCCGTTTTCATGGTTCTCCAAAAAGTTAACTCAGAATTGTTGTGACACTGGAGGAATGTGAGGGGAGTTGTCAGGGGACTCTACCCGGGTTATGAGGTACTATTTCCGGATACTTTTGGCCCGTTTTCATGGTTCTCCAAAAAGTTAACTCAGACTTTTTGTGACACTGGAGGAATATGAGGGGAGTTGTCAGGGGACTCTACCCGCATTATGATGCACTATTTTCGGATACTTTTGGCCCGTTTTCGTGGTTCTCCAAAAAGTTAACTCAGACTTTTTGTGACACTGGAGGAATGTGAGGGGAGTTGTCAGGGGACTCTACCCGCATTATGATGCACTATTTTCGGATACTTTTGGCCCGTTTTCATGGTTCTCCAAAAGTTAACTCAGACTTTTTGTGACACTGGAGGAATGTGAGGGGAGTTGTCAGGGGACTCTACCCGCATTATGATGCACTATTTTCGGATACTTTTGGCCCGTTTTCATGGTTCTCCAAAAAGTTAACTCAGACTTTTTGTGACACTGGAGGAATGTGAGGGGAGTTGTCAGGGGACTCTACCCGCATTATGATGCACTATTTTCGGATACTTTTGGCCCGTTTTCATGGTTCTCCAAAAAGTTAACTCAGACTTTTTGTGACACTGGAGGAATGTGAGGGGAGTTGTCAGGGGACTCTACCCGCATTATGATGCACTATTTTCGGATACTTTTGGCCCGATTTCATGGTTCTCCAAAAAGTTAACTCAGACTTTTTGTGACACTGGAGGAATGTGAGGGGAGTTGTCAGGGGACTCTACCCGCATTATGATGCACTTTTGGCCCGTTTTCATGGTTCTCCAAAAAGTTAACTCAGACTTTTGTGACACTGGAGGAATGTGAGGGGAGTTGTCAGGGGACTCTACCCGCATTATGATGCACTATTTTCGGATACTTTTGGCCCGTTTTCATGGTTCTCCAAAAGTTAACTCAGACTTTTCGTGACACTGGAGGAATGTGAGGGGAGTTGTCAGGGGACTCTACCCGCATTATGATGCACTATTTTCGGATACTTTTGACCCGTTTTCATGGTTCTCCAAAAAGTTAACTCAGACTTTTTGTGACACTGGAGGAATGTGAGGGGAGTTGTCAGGGGACTCTACCCGCATTATGATGCACTATTTTCGGATACTTTTGGCCCGTTTTCATGGTTCTCCAAAAAGTTAACTCAGACTTTTTGTGACACTGGAGGAATGTGAGGGGAGTTGTCAGGGGACTCTACCCGCATTATGATGCACTTTTGGCCCGTTTTCATGGTTCTCCAAAAAGTTAACTCAGACTTTTTGTGACACTGGAGGAATGTGAGGGGAGTTGTCAGGTGACTCTACCCGCATTATGATGCACTATTTTCGGATACTTTTGGCCCGTTTTCATGGTTCTCCAAAGAGTTAACTCAGACTTTTTTTGACACTGGAGGAATGTGAGGGGAGTTGTCAGGGGACTCTACCCCGCATTATGATGCACTTTTGGCCCGTTTTCATGGTTCTCCAAAAAGTTAACTCAGACTTTTTGTGACACTGGAGGAATGTGAGGGGAGTTGTCAGGGGACTCTACCCGCATTATGATGCACTATTTTCGGATACTTTTGGCCCGTTTTCATGGTTCTCCAAAAAGTTAACTCAGACTTTTGTGACATTGGAGGAATGTGAGGGGAGTTGTCAGGGGACTCTACCCGCATTATGATGCACTTTTGGCCCGTTTTCATGGTTCTCCAAAAAGTTAACTCAGACTTTTTGTGACACTGGAGGAATGTGAGGGGAGTTTACAGGGGACTCTACTCTATGATGCACTATTTTCGGATAGTGCTACTACATGAATTGCATCATTCATGTAATTCTCTCAAATATGTTGGTGTTTTGGTCACAAAAGTCACAGTGGATGTACAGAGACTGATGTTAGGGTTCATTGTTATTTAGTTCAAGCATTGTTTTAAATCTAGGGTTCATTGTTATTTAGTTCAAGCATTGTTTTAAATCTAGTCAATGTTTATTTTTTACATTTTCTCTATTTACAATTGGTAATGATTAATTAGGCACAAAGACTTGTGATTTCCACTGGTTCTTGCAACAAACCCACACTTATTGACTCGACGATTGACCGGATGCTATAAGACCAAAGTCTAGTTCCACTGGGGATTGAACCCAGGACCTTCTGCGTGTAAAGCAGACGTGATAACCACTACACTATGGAACCTCTGTAATAATACATTTCCTAATCAAACCTTTAACACATGATATAATATAAATGACTACCATAATATACTAATAGTGATGGTAGCCAATACAATAAAGCTTTGGTTCCACTGGGGATTGAACCCAGGACCTTCTGCGTGTAAAGGAGACGTGATGACTACTACACTATGGAACCTCTGTGACATTTAAGTTGCTAATCAAATGTCCAAAACATGGTAGAATATTTATGAAAAACTATACAAATACTACCAGTGACGTCACGTGTGGATAAAGCTCTGGTTCCACTGGGGATTGAACCCAGGACCTTCTGCGTGTAAAGCAGACGTGATGACTACTACACTATGGAACCTCTGTAATAATACATTTCCTAATCAAACCTTTAACACATGATCAAATATAAATGACTAGCATAAAATACTACGAGTGATGGCAGCCAATACAATAAAGCTTCGGTTCCACTCGGGATTCAACCCAGGACCTTCTGCGTGTAAAGCAGACGTGATGACTAATACACTATGGAACCTCTGTGACATTTAAGTTGCTAATCAAATATCCAAAACATGGTCGAATATTTATGAAAAACTATACAAATACTAGCAGTGACGTCACGTGTGGATAAAGCTCTGGTTCCACTGGGGATTGAACCCAGGACCTTCTACGTGTAAAGCAGACGTGATAACCACTACACTATGGAACCTCTGTCATGTAGACTTTTTAAGTTAATGTATCTGGATATCACCAAAGTTTATTTTTTACTAACAATTGTAAGAGTTTGTGGGTTACATTGATGCAAGGTCAGGGTAAGGTTATGAACATGGTTTTCCATTTTTTAAGGTGCAATCTTGATTCATTTGACCTGAAATAAGACCCAGGGAACAACAAGACAGGCGTCAGGTTCCACTGGGGATTGAACCCAGGACTTTCTGTGTGTAAAGCAGACTTGATGACCACTATATGGAAACTCTGTGACATTTAAATTGCTAATCAAATATTCAAGACATAGTAGAATATATATGACTACTATTAAAACAGTACCAGTGAGGTAAAGTGTGGATAAAGCTCTGGTTCCACTGGGGATTGAACCCAGGACCTTCTGCGTGTAAAGCAGCCGTGATGACTACTACACTATGGAACCCCTGTGAGAATGTAATTTAACTAATTGCAATATAAACATGGTTCTGAATATAGTTAAGGAGTTAAAAAGCCGCATTCACAGCCTCAAAATAAATATTAGACATACCGTACTTCTGGGGATTGAACCCAGAACCTTCTGTGTGTGAAGCATGACATGATGACTACTACATGAATTGCATCATTCATGTCATTCTCTCAAATATGTTGGGATTTTGGTCACATAAGTTACAGTGGATGTACAGAGACTGATGTTAGGGTTCATTGTTATTTAGTTCAAGCATTAGTTCAAGATTGAATACAAAAACGACCCAATTTCTTTGGTCAATGACGGGAGAGTTTTGAAAGTGACAAAACACTGTTTCACACATTTAAAAACACTTAAACAATTAAACAATGTTTACCCAGGATTCAGGCACCTTCGCTGGCTTGTAAAATGTGGTGATGCGCCCTGGATGGAGGTATCAGACTATTTAAAACATGTATCCCCAGGATTCAATCACTTTTTGTGGCTTGCAAAGTGCTGTGAAAAAGCCTGTTCTCTTGGTGCAGTCTGGGTGCAAGAGCCATGCGCTGCAATGAGATCTCTGGGTGTGCTCTGAGGCTCTCACAGCCCGCTTCTCTCTGGCTGCTCTCTCCCTGTATTCACAGCACTTTTCCCCAGCTTTCACACACTTATTGCTGGGTATGAGAGCCTTGTGCATCACCCTGGAGCTTTGCCTTGGTGCCTTTGAGTGTGAGACCCTGTTAACAGCAGTGAACCTGCTGCCAGCATTACAAACATATAAATCAGGCGTTTTAAAACTTTTTTCCTTGAAAATGATTTGTATTCACTATCATGGGGCTATATAAATCAAATTACGGGTAATTAGGAGCACAATTGTACCTTTTACTATTTAAATGTATTTGTATTATATATTTTGGGCTATTAAAGTGACATTTATGGGTGACTTTGTCAGTTTATGGAGATTAGCCCACAATTCCCGGAGGTTCCAGGCCGAATTTGGGAGCTCATAGGCGGCCTGCCATGTGCCCCCATCCGTGGAAAGCCGAAAAAAGTAAAGAAAATGATCAATTATATCTTAAAATAATCAAAAATGAAGTTTTAAAAAATCTTGAAAAAACTAGAGTGCCAACAGAGTCTTCGGCGCTTCGGGCCGAAGCCCTGGACACTTTTCCACTCCCCCGTTGCATTTGACAACGGAGAGGGGAATCGAGACCTCCCCTCCTCCGTCAAAAAAATGCATTCATGTTTTTCAAGCTACCATCCGCACGAAATCAGAAACCCGGTTTTTGAGAGGACTCAGAAAAAAAACGGCCGTTTCACATGATGGAGGAATGTTTCCGCTATATGAGTGCTTTGGCTCGGATACAATTGTTGCCTGGAGACCCCCCAGTATGGTTCTTACCAAACTTTAAGTTTTTGAACTGGTCTCTGAAGGAATGCAAGGGGAGTTGTCAGGGAATTATGAGACCCTATTTCGGGATACAATTTCTCCATTTTCACCCCTTTCCTCTGGTTCTCCCAAAAGATAAAGTTGTTCTGACTCTGGAGGAATGTAAGGAGAGTTGTCAGGGGTCTCTACCCGCATTATGATGCACTATTTTCGGATACTTTTGGCCCGTTTTCATGGTTCTCCAAAAAGTTAACTCAGACTTTTTGTGACTGGAGGAATGTGAGGGGAGTTGTCAGGGGACTCTACCCGCATTATGATGCACTATTTTCGGATACTTTTGGCCCGTTTTCATGGTTCTCCAAAAAGTTAACTCAGACTTTTTGTGACACTGGAGGAATGTGAGGGGAGTTGTCAGGGGACTCTACCCGCATTATGATGCACTATTTTCGGATACTTTTGGCCCGTTTTCATGGTTCTCCAAAATGTTAACTCAGAATTGTTGTGACACTGGAGGAATGTGAGGGGAGTTGTCAGGGGACTCTACCCGGGTTATGAGGCACTATTTTCAGATACTTTTGGCCCGTTTTCATGGTTCTCCAAAAAGTTAACTCAGACTTTTTGTGACACTGGAGGAATGTGAGGGGAGTTTTCAGGGGACTCTACCCGCATTATGATGTACTATTTCCGGATACTTTTGGCCCGTTTTCATGGTTCTCCAAAAAGTTAACTCAGACTTTTTGTGACACTGGAGGAATATGAGGGGAGTTGTCAGGGGACTCTACCCGCATTATGATGCACTATTTTCGGATACTTTTGGCCCGTTTTCATGGTTCTCCAAAAAGTTAACTCAGACTTTTTGTGACACTGGAGGAATGTGAGGGGAGTTGTCAGGGGACTCTACCCGCATTATGATGCACTATTTTCGGATACTTTTGGCCCGTTTTCATGGTTCTCCAAAAAGTTAACTCAGACTTTTTGTGACACTGGAGGAATGTGAGGGGAGTTGTCAGGGGACTCTACCCGCATTATGATGCACTATTTTCGGATACTTTTGGCCCGTTTTCATGGTTCTCCAAAAAGTTAACTCAGACTTTTTGTGACACTGGAGGAATGTGAGGGGAGTTGTCAGGGGACTCTACCCGCATTATGATGCACTATTTTCGGATACTTTTGGCCCGTTTTCATGGTTCTCCAAAAAGTTAACTCAGACTTTTTGTGACACTGGAGGAATGTGAGGGGAGTTGTCAGGGGACTCTACCCGCATTATGATGCACTATTTTCGGATACTTTTGGCCCGATTTCATGGTTCTCCAAAAAGTTAACTCAGACTTTTTGTGACACTGGAGGAATGTGAGGGGAGTTGTCAGGGGACTCTACCCGCATTATGATGCACTTTTGGCCCGTTTTCATGGTTCTCCAAAAAGTTAACTCAGACTTTTTGTGACACTGGAGGAATGTGAGGGGAGTTGTCAGGGGACTCTACCCGCATTATGATGCACTATTTTCGGATACTTTTGGCCCGTTTTCATGGTTCTCCAAAAAGTTAACTCAGACTTTTTGTGACACTGGAGGAATGTGAGGGGAGTTGTCAGGGGACTCTACCCGCATTATGATGCACTATTTTCGGATACTTTTGACCCGTTTTCATGGTTCTCCAAAAAGTTAACTCAGACTTTTTGTGACACTGGAGGAATGTGAGGGGAGTTGTCAGGGGACTCTACCCGCATTATGATGCACTATTTTCGGATACTTTTGGCCCGTTTTCATGGTTCTCCAAAAAGTTAACTCAGACTTTTTGTGACACTGGAGGAATGTGAGGGGAGTTGTCAGGGGACTCTACCCGCATTATGATGCACTTTTGGCCCGTTTTCATGGTTCTCCAAAAAGTTAACTCAGACTTTTTGTGACACTGGAGGAATGTGAGGGGAGTTGTCAGAGGACTCTACCCGCATTATGATGCACTTTTGGCCCGTTTTCATGGTTCTCCAAAAAGTTAACTCAGACTTTTTGTGACACTGGAGGAATGTGAGGGGAGTTGTCAGGTGACTCTACCCGCATTATGATGCACTATTTTCGGATACTTTTGGCCCGTTTTCATGGTTCTCCAAAGAGTTAACTCAGACTTTTTTTGACACTGGAGGAATGTGAGGGGAGTTGTCAGGGGACTCTACCCGCATTATGATGCACTTTTGGCCCGTTTTCATGGTTCTCCAAAAAGTTAACTCAGACTTTTTGTGACACTGGAGGAATGTGAGGGGAGTTGTCAGGGGACTCTACCCGCATTATGATGCACTATTTTCGGATACTTTTGGCCCGTTTTCATGGTTCTCCAAAAAGTTAACTCAGACTTTTGTGACATTGGAGGAATGTGAGGGGAGTTGTCAGGGGACTCTACCCGCATTATGATGCACTTTTGGCCCGTTTTCATGGTTCTCCAAAAAGTTAACTCAGACTTTTTGTGACACTGGAGGAATGTGAGGGGAGTTTTCAGGGGACTCTACTCTATGATGCACTATTTTCGGATAGTGCTACTACATGAATTGCATCATTCATGTAATTCTCTCAAATATGTTGGTGTTTTGGTCACAAAAGTCACAGTGGATGTACAGAGACTGATGTTAGGGTTCATTGTTATTTAGTTCAAGCATTGTTTTAAATCTAGGGTTCATTGTTATTTAGTTCAAGCATTGTTTTAAATCTAGTCAATGTTTATTTTTTACATTTTCTCTATTTACAATTGGTAATGATTAATTAGGCACAAAGACTTGTGATTTCCACTGGTTCTTGCAACAAACCCACACTTATTGACTCGACGATTGACCGGATGCTATAAGACCAAAGTCTAGTTCCACTGGGGATTGAACCCAGGACCTTCTGCGTGTAAAGCAGACGTGATAACCACTACACTATGGAACCTCTGTAATAATACATTTCCTAATCAAACCTTTAACACATGATATAATATAAATGACTACCATAATATACTAATAGTGATGGTAGCCAATACAATAAAGCTTTGGTTCCACTGGGGATTGAACCCAGGACCTTCTGCGTGTAAAGGAGACGTGATGACTACTACACTATGGAACCTCTGTGACATTTAAGTTGCTAATCAAATGTCCAAAACATGGTAGAATATTTATGAAAAACTATACAAATACTACCAGTGACGTCACGTGTGGATAAAGCTCTGGTTCCACTGGGGATTGAACCCAGGACCTTCTGCGTGTAAAGCAGACGTGATGACTACTACACTATGGAACCTCTGTAATAATACATTTCCTAATCAAACCTTTAACACATGATCAAATATAAATGACTAGCATAAAATACTACGAGTGATGGCAGCCAATACAATAAAGCTTCGGTTCCACTCGGGATTCAACCCAGGACCTTCTGCGTGTAAAGCAGACGTGATGACTAATACACTATGGAACCTCTGTGACATTTAAGTTGCTAATCAAATATCCAAAACATAGTCGAATATTTATGAAAAACTATACAAATACTAGCAGTGACGTCACGTGTGGATAAAGCTCTGGTTCCACTGGGGATTGAACACAGGACCTTCTACGTGTAAAGCAGACGTGATAACCACTACACTATGGAACCTCTGTCATGTAGACTTTTTAAGTTAATGTATCTGGATATCACCAAAGTTTATTTTTTACTAACAATTGTAAGAGTTTGTGGGTTACATTGATGCAAGGTCAGGGTAAGGTTATGAACATGGTTTTCCATTTTTTAAGGTGCAATCTTGATTCATTTGACCTGAAATAAGACCCAGGGAACAACAAGACAGGCGTCAGGTTCCACTGGGGATTGAACCCAGGACCTTCTGCGTGTAAAGCAGACATGATAACCACTACACTATGGAACCTCTGTTATAATACATTTCCTAATCAAACCTTTAACACATGATGGAATATAAATTACTAGCATAAGATACTACTAATGATGGCAGCCAATACAATAAAGCTTAGGTTCCACTGGGGATTGAACCCAGGACCTTCTGCGTTTATAGCAGACGTGATGACTACTACACTATGGAACCTCTGTGAGAATGTAATTTAACTAATTGCAATATAAACATGGTTCTGAATATAGTTCAGGAGTTAAAAAGCTGCATTCACAGTCTCAAAATAAATATTAGACATACAGTACTTCTGGGGATTGAACCCAGAACCTTCTGTGTGTGAAGCATGACATGATGACTACTACATGAATTGCATCATTCATGTCATTCTCTCAAATATGTTGGTGTTTTGGTCACATAAGTCACAGTGGATGTACAGAGACTAATGCTAGGGTTCATTGTTATTTAGTTCAAGCATTGTTTTAAATCTAGTCAATGTTTAATTTTTTACATTTTCTCTATTTACAATTGGTAATGATTAATTCGGCACAAAGACTTGCGATTTCCACTGGTTCTTGGAACAAACCCACACATATTGACTCGACAATTGACCGGATGCTATAAGACCAAAGTCTGGTTCCACTGGGGATTGAACCCAGGACCTTCTGCGTGTAAAGCAGACGTGATAACCACTACACTATGGAACCTCTGTAACAATACATTTCATAATCAAACCTTTAACACATGATGGAATATAAATTATTACATTACATTACATTACATTACATTACATTACATTACATTGCATTTAGCTGACGCTTTTATCCAAAGCGACTTACAATAAGTACATTCGACCAGGAAGACACAACCTTGAGGAAAACAGAATCATATAAGAACATCAGGTTTCAAAGAGCCAATCGTTTCAAGTGCTGCTCAACTGGCTAAGCCAGTCCTTTATTAGTATATAAGTGCTCTGTTAGCAGTTCTTTGTTAGTCATTCTATCGCTCGAAGTGGAGTCGAAAGAGATGAGTTTTCAGTCTGCGCCGGAAGGTGTGTAAGCTTTCTGCGGTCCTGATTTCAATGGGGAGCTCATTCCACCATTTTGGAGCCAGGATAGCAAACCCACGTGTTTTTGCTGATGGGAACTTGGGTCCCCCTCGCAGCGAGGGTGCAGCGAGCCGTTTGGCTGATGCAGAACGTAGAGCACGTGCTGGGGTGTACGGTTTAACCATGTCCTGGATGTAGGAAGGGCCAGATCCATTCGCAGCATGGTACGCAAGTACCAGTGTCTTGAAGTGGATTCTAGCAGTTACTGGAAGCCAGTGGAGGGAGCGGAGGAGCGGCGTGGTGTGGGAAAATTTTGGAAGGTTGAAGACCAGACGAGCCGCTGCATTCTGGATGAGCTGCAGAGGTCGGATGGCACATGCAGGTAGACCAGCCAGGAGGGAGTTGCAGTAGTCTAGGCGTGAGGTGACGAGAGCCTGGACCAGAACCTGCGTCGATTTCTGGGTCAGCTGTGGGCGTATCTTCCTGATGTTGAAAAGCGTGTATCTGCAGCAGCGGGTTGTAGCAGCGATGTTTGCAGTAAACGACAGGTTGTTATCTAGGATAACACCCATATTCCTTGCAGTCTGAGTCGGGGAAACAACAGAGGGGCCGATGTTGATAGTTAGGTCAAGAGAGGGACAATCTTTTCCCGGAAGGAAAAGCACTTCAGTTTTGTCAAGGTTGAGCTTGAGATGATGAGCGGACATCCACTGAGAGATGTCAGCTAAACAAGCAGAGATGCGTGCGACGACCTGGGTCTCTGAGCGGGGAAAGGACAGAATTAATTGGGTGTCGTCAGCGTAGCAGTGTTATGAAAAACCATGCGGGCTAATAACAGATCCGAGCGAGTTTGTGTACAGGGAGAAGAGGAGAGGACCAAGAACAGAGCCCTGAGGGACCCCTGTAGTTAATTGACAAGGGTCGGACTCAGACCCTCTCCAAGTAACCCTGTAGGTGCGGTCTTTGAGGTATGAGGTGAGGAGGGAAAGTGCAGAGCCTGAAACTCCAAGTTCTTGGAGGGTGCGAAGGAGGATCTGATGGTTCACCGTGTCGAATGCAGCAGACAGGTCCAACAGGATGAGGACAGAGGAGAGGGAGGCTGCTTTAGCAGTGTGCAGTTCCTCAGTGACAGCAATGAGAGCAGTTTCTGTGGAGTGACCTGCCTTAAAACCAGACTGGTGCGGATCCAGAAGGTTGTTCTGATGGAGATAACAGGAGAGTTGTTTAAAGACAGCGCGTTCAAGTGTTTTAGACAGGAACGGGAGGAGAGAGACAGGCCTGTAGTTTATAACATCAGACGGGTTGAGAGTGGGTTTCTTCAGGAGAGGGTTTACTCTCGCCTCCTTGAGACTGTTTGGAAAGTGACCAGAAGTTAGAGAAGTGTTGATGAAATGGGTGAGAAACGGTAGAATATCAGGAGCGATAGTCTGAAGGAGGTTTGAAGGGATAGGGTCCAGAGGACAGGTGGTGGGGCGGGCAGAGGTAATGAGGGTAAGAACCTCACTTGGAGAGAGAGGGGAAAAGGAGGTTAGTGTGCCGGTTGAAGGTGGCTCAGGTGATCCGGCGGTGAGTAGGGGTGAGTCAGAAAAAGAAGAGCGAATGTCGTAAACCTTTTTTTCAAAGTGGTTAACAAAGTCGCTTGACAGAAGGGAGGAGGGGGAAGGGGCTTTGGGGGGGTCCAAGAGGGTGGAGAAGATGGAAAATAGTTTTTTAGGATTGGAATAGGAAGATTGGATCTTATCTTGAAAGAAAGTGCTTTTTGTCTGAGAGATGGAAGCAGAGAAAGAGGAGAGGAGAGCCTGATAGGTTAGGAGGTCGTCACGGTGTTTGGATTTCCACCATTTCCGCTCTGCTGCCCTAAGGACGGTTCTATTAGCACGCAGTGCGTCATTTAGCCAGGGAGCAGGAGGGGACTGACGAGCCTGCCGAGATGTGAGAGGACAGAGAGAGTCCAGAGAGGATGAGAGAGTAGAGAGGAGAGTTTCTGCAGCAGAGTTTGGAGGCAGGAGTTGGAACGAGTCAGAGGAAGGGAGGGCTGAGAGCACCGAGGAGGCAAAGGTAGAGGGGGAGAGGGAACGGAGGTTACGGCGGACAAGTGCAGGATGAGAAGAGATTAGTTTGTTATGTTTGGAAAGGGGTAAAGAGAATGAAATGAAGAAGTGATCGGAGGTGTGGAGCGGGTTTACAGAGAGGTTAGAAGTAGTGCAGTTCCTTGAGAATATGAGATCAAGGACATTGCCAGCTTTATGAGTCGGTGGGGACGGAGACAGTGAGAAAGCAAAGGTGGTTAACAGAGATGTTAGTTCGTCTATCTTCCCCGTCTGGAGGTTGAAGTCTCCGAGAAGTACAGCGGGAGGGCCAGTTTCAGGGATGTGTGAGAGGAGATGATCTAATTCATCCAAGAAGTCCCCCAAGGCTCCTGGTGGACGGTAGAGAACAACAATGGTCAGTTGTATAGGATGGGTCACAGTGACGGCATGGAATTCAAAGGTGGAAGGAGTGAAGTTAGGTAGCTTGAAGAGGGAAAAGCTCCATTTGGGAGAGAGCAGGAGACCAGTGCCACCTCCTCTACCAGTGGGTCTGGGTGTATGGGAGAAGGAATATGCTGTGGAGAGAGCTGCTGGGGTGGATGTGTTGGATGGAGTAATCCACGTCTCAGTGAGAGCAAGGAAATCCAGAGACTGCAGGGAGGCGTAGCCAGAGATGAAGTCAGCCTTAGGAACAGCTGACTGGCAGTTCCACAGGCCGCCTGAAACTAGGTGCTGGATCTCAGTGGAGCATGTGGGATAGACGAGAGCGGGCCGGTTATAGCGATTAGGAGATACACGGGGCCAGTGATAATTGCGAGAAGACACATGAACAGGAATGGAGAAAATACACATGATTATAGCATGAGGGGCTAGAAAGCTAAACAAAAGAAAAATAAGAAACCAGTGATACTTAGCTCAAATTAGAGTAGGATTTGCCTCCTATTTGCCACCCTCGTGACTCCCGCAGGACTCCAATGTCTTCGGCTGTCTGACGCTGCCGCTGACGCTCAAGAAACAGCTGCCTAAATGGACGCCTGATTGCTGAGTTCTCACAGCTAAGGTGCCACGCCCCTCTAGTTAGTTAACTCTCTACAGAGCGGTTTCTGCGTCCAAGGAGGTGTAGCAACCAGGTCAAGGAGTACACTCAATTACTAGCATAAGATACTACTAGTGATGGCAGCCAATACAATAAAGCTTTGGTTCCACTGGGGATTGAACCCAGGACCTTCTGCGTTTATAGCAGACGTGATGACTACTACACTATGGAACCTCTGTGAGAATGTAATTTAACTAATTGCAATATAAACATGGTTCTGAATATAGTTCAGGAGTTAAAAAGCTGCATTCACAGTCTCAAAATAAATATTAGACATACAGTACTTCTGGGGATTGAACCCAGAACCTTCTGTGTGTGAAGCATGACATGATGACTACTACATGAATTGCATCATTCATGTCATTCTCTCAAATATGTTGGTGTTTTGGTCACATAAGTCACAGTGGATGTACAGAGACTAATGCTAGGGTTCATTGTTATTTAGTTCAAGCATTGTTTTAAATCTAGTCAATGTTTAATTTTTTACATTTTCTCTATTTACAATTGGTAATGATTAATTCGGCACAAAGACTTGCGATTTCCACTGGTTCTTGGAACAAACCCACACATATTGACTCGACAATTGACCGGATGCTATAAGACCAAAGTCTGGTTCCACTGGGGATTGAACCCAGGACCTTCTGCGTGTAAAGCAGACGTGATAACCACTACACTATGGAACCTCTGTAACAATACATTTCATAATCAAACCTTTAACACATGATGGAATATAAATTACTAGCATAAGATACTACTAGTGATGGCAGCCAATACAATAAAGCTTTGGTTCCACTGGGGATTGAACCCAGGATCTTCTGCGTGTAAAGCAGACGTGATGACTACTACACTATGGAACCTCTGTGACATTTAAGTTGCTAAACAAATATCCAAAACATGGTAGAATATTTATGAAAAACTATACAAATACTACCAGTGACGTCACATTTGGATAAAGCTCTGGTTCCACCGCGGATTGAACCCAGGACCTTCTGCGTGTAAAGCAGACGTGATAACCACTACACTGTGGAACCTCTGTCATGTAGTCATTTTAAGTTCACGTATATGTATCTGGATATCACCAAAGTTTATTTTGTACTAACAATTGTAAGAGTTTGTGGGTTACATCACATGCATTCCGGGGGCCAGAGCGGGCGACGTTGAGGCGCATCTTAAACTGCTGGCTAAAAATAAACATAAATGTGACCCGCTCTATCGAAATCAGTCGGAAGTCGCAACGGCTAATTTCAGAATAAACGTGGATTTACGTAAAAAACTATTTTTTCAGGGTTCGGGTGTTTTGTTTGATTTTAAACAAACCAAGTCTTGGCTTTCAGAATATGAAACTTTTATTTCCAAAATCACACGATAAGTACATTTTTGAAGCTTGTGAAGGGACGAAGACAGGCACCTCTCACTCGCACTCTGCTCTTCCAGCAGCGCCGCCCCCCTCCCTCCGGCTGACATTATGAACGTAAGAGTAAAGTAATCATAGATAACACGGCAGGATCCTTTACAGTTTGTTTTCATCTGATTTAAATTAAACAGAGTCTTGGCTTTCAGAATATTAAACTTGTTTCGGCAAATTCAGATGATAAATATAACTTTGAAGCTTGTAACGGCATAATTACAAGCGGGGAACGGAGTAATTTAACGCCACAGCAGGCACAACAACAGCCGGTGTTTCTCGTGAGGGTTTTCCCCGGGAAACAAACACAATACACACAAACGCAAAAATACACAAACACACACACGCGCACACGTATACACACACACTCGCGAGCTTCCCCTCCAAACGAAAATATCTTCCCTCCGTAGTATTTTGATCATTTGCTCCACTAATAATCAATCAGATCGATGGATTCCAGAGAAGAGGAAACTTTAAAGGCCTTTTTCTCAAAATGAGGACTCTGTGACAGTCATTATATAATGTGACATATTTCGCTTAATATTTGGAGTACAAAAACAATCCTGATATCATTAGAAAGCTAGGAATCTCCTCTTTCCAACCGTGTATACAACTCAAAATGTGTCTTCGGGTCAATGCGTCTGATTTCGATGGAGCAGGTCACAAATACGGTAGGATTGTTATTCACGTGGTGGTAATGATGTTCATTTACGCCAATCAGAATGCACCAAACGTAATGTGGAGTCGGTATGTAGTTATGCTAAAACAATGTCGGACACCGTAATCTTCTCTGGTCCCCTCCCCAATCTGATCAATGATGACATGTATAGCCGCATGTCATCATTTCAGCGCTGGTTGTCTTGGTGGTGCCCAGCAAACAATGTGGGCTTCGTAAATAATTGGACAGCCTTCTGGGGAAAACCTGGTCTGATTAAGAGAGACGGCATTCATCCTACTTTGAAAGGTGCAGATCTCATTCCGGCAAACATTTCAGGGCTTTGTGGACTTAATCCATGACAAACTGGAGTTGAGACCAGGAGGCAGAGTCGCAGTCTTACACGCTTCTCTGCGCTCTCTCCTAGGCAGTCATCCATAGGAATCCCGAACCCAATAAAATACCCAATATTAGCGGTGTGTGTGTCTGCCCAAGGACAATTTAAGGTAAAACCTAATAGAGGTGTCATACATAATAACCTAATAAAAGTAAATGTAACAACTACTACAGTGCAACAAAACAGGAAGATTAAATGTGGTCTCTTAAACATAAGATCTCTAGCATCTAAAGCAATATTGGTAAATTATTTAATATCAGATTATAATATTGATATATGCTGTCTCACTGAAACTTGGTTGAGACATGAAGAATATGTCAGCAAAAATGAGGCCACTCCACCCAGCCATGTCAACACTCATATTGCTCGAGGCACAGGCCGAGGAGGTGGAGTTGCAGCAATCTTTGACTCAAGTTTACTTATCAATACTAAACCAAAATTAAATTATACCTCCTTTGAAAGCCTCGTTTTTAGTCTTACGCATCCGACCTGGAAAACTTTGCAGCCAATCTTATTTGTTACAGTGTATCGTGCACCAGGTCCTTATTCAGAATTCTCTGAGTTTTTATCAACTTTGGTTCTTAAAACAGACAAAGTAATTATCGTAGGTGACTTTAATATTTATGTTGACGATGATAAAAATAGCCTTACTGTTGCATTTCACTCGATATTAGATTCTGTTGGTTTCTGTCAGAGTGTAAATAAACCAACCCACTGCTATAATCACACTCTCGACCTTGTTCTGACTTATGGTATTGAAATTGAGCAACTATTAGTCGAACCCTATAATCCTGCTTTATCCGACCATTTCTTAGTAACTTTTGAAGTACTATTACGAGACTACAAAGCATTAGTCAAAAGCTCCTGCAGCAGAAACCTATCTGTTAGTGCTATAGCCACATTTAAGGAAGAGATTCCACCAATACTTAACTCGATAGCATGTCTGCATGTAGGGGAGGAAACTTATACAAAATGTACACCACCCCAAATTGATCATGTTGTTGATAGTGCTATAGATGCGCTGCGAATAAAATAAGACTCTGTTGCTCCTTTGAAAAAGAAGAAAATAAAACAACATAGATTAGCTCCATGGCATAATGCCGAAACCCGCAAAATAAAGCAAAAGTCTAGACAACTTGAAAGGATATGGCGTTCCACTAAACTTGAAGAATCTCGTTTAATTTGGCATATTACTCTCAATGAATATAAGAAAGCACTGCGTAAAGCGAGAGCAGCCTACTATTCTTCATTAATAGATGAGAATAAGAATAATGCAAGATTTATTTTCAGCACTGTAGCCAGGCTGACAGAGAGCCACAGCTCCATTGAGCCTTCTATTCCCATAGCACTCAGTAGTAATGATTTTATGTGCTTTTTTAACGATAAAATTGTTACTCTTAGAAAGAAAATTAATGACCTCTTGCCTTTGACCAGTATAGTGGTATCAACAGCTCCCGGAAACGTAAGTTCTAATATTACACTAGATAGTAAACTAGAATGCTTTTCAGCCATAAACCTTGAACAATTACATTCAATGATTCTCTCTTCTAAACCATCAACGTGCATGTTAGACCCAATTCCAACTAGGCTGTTGAAGGAAGTTTTTCCATTAATTAGCACTTCTTTATTAAATATTATGAATATGTATTTATTATCAGGCTATGTTCCACAATCATTCAAAGTAGCAGTGATAAAACCGCTTCTTAAAAAGCACAACCTCGATCCAGAGGTTTTAGCCAACTATAGACCTATTTCTAATCTTCCGTTCCTCTCAAAGATTATTGAGAAAGCGGTCGCAAAACAGTTGTGTGATTACTTAAAAAACAATGATTTATTTGAAGATTTTCAGTCTGGCTTTAGAACACATCATAACACAGAGACAGCTCTGGTTAAAGTCACAAATGACATTATAATAGCCTCAGACAAGGGACTTGTCTCTATTCTTGTTTTGCTCGATCTCAGTGCTGCATTTGATACTATCGACCATGACATCCTATTGCAAAGACTAGAGCACTTAGTTGGCATACAGGGAACTGCTTTAGGCTGGTTTAGGTCCTATCTATCTGAACGCTCTCAGTTTGTACGTGTCAACGATGAATCTTCCACGCAAACCAAAGTTAGCCATGGAGTGCCACAGGGCTCAGTGCTCGGACCTATTTCGTTCACATTATATATGCTTCCATTAGGCAATATTATAAGGAATCATTCTGTAAACTTTCATTGTTATGCGGATGATACTCAACTATATTTATCAATCAAGCCAGATGAAATGAATCATCTAAATACAATGCAAGACTGCCTTAAGGACTTAAAAACGTGGATGACCTTAAACTTTTTGATGTTAAACACGACCAAAACTGAAGTTATTGTACTTGGCCCGAAGAATCTACGAAACAAATTATCTAAAGATATACTAACTATGGATGGCATTAAGTTGGCCTCCAGTGAGACTGTAAGGAATCTTGGTGTTATATTTGATCAGGATTTATCCTTTAACGCCCACATAAAATCAATTTCAACGACCGCCTACTTCCATCTACGTAACATTGCAAAAATCAGGCATATCTTGCCTCAAAACAATGCAGAGAAACTAGTCCATGCATTTGTTACTTCTAGACTGGATTATTGTAACTCTTTATTATCAGGGAGTACCAAGAAGTCAGTCAAGTCGCTTCAGCTGATTCAAAATGCTGTGGCTCGTGTACTAACCAGAGTTAGGAAAAGGGACCACATTACTCCTGTTCTGGCTGCCTTACACTGGCTCCCTATAGAACACAGGATAGAATTTAAAATTCTTCTTCTCGCCTACAAAGCCCTTAATGGGCAGGCGCCATCTTACCTTAAATAACTCATGATACCCTACTGTCCTACTAGGGCATTGCGTTCCAAGAATGCAGGGTTGTTGGTTGTTCCTAGAAACTCTAAAAGTACAATGGGAGACAGAGCCTTTTCTTATCAAGCTCCACATTTGTGGAATCAGCTTCCAGTTTGTGTTCGGGCGGCAGACACCCTATCCGTTTTTAAGAGTGCGCTTAAGACCTTCCTTTTTGATAAAGCTTATAGTTAGGGCTGATTAGATTCAGCCCCTAGTTTTGCTGATATAGTCTTAGTTTGTCGGGGGACATCTTACTTCTTCCTTCTCTCTGTCTGTACCTGTGTACTCTCATGTTCCGATTAACCCAGCTTCCCCACATGTATTTCTTTTTGGTGTCGATATACGCCGGGATCCGGAGTCATGGATGATCCTGCGGTCCTGTGTCCTGGATCGCGAGCGCTGGATCTTGAGTCGTGGCTGTGGTCCTGGATCATCGGTCCTGGATGGATATCCTCGTGGATTCATCTTCCTATTATACACACATGCATTTCCAAACATTTGGACTACCTATGTTTTCAATTTACACACGGCATCTATTGCACGTCTGTCCGTCCTGGGAGAGGGATCCCTCCTCTGTTGCTCTCCCTGAGGTTTCTCCCATTTTTCCCTTTAAACTGGGTTTTCTTCTGAAGTTTTTCCTTGTACGATGTGAGGGTCTAAGGACAGAGGGTCTAAGGACAGAGGGTGTCGTATTGTCATACTGATATTCTGTACACACTGTGAAGACCACTGAGACAAATGTAACATTTGTGATATTGGGCTATATACATAAACATTGATTGATTGATTGATTGAAGGTCAGGGTAAGGTTATGAACATGGTTTTCCATTTTTTAAGGCGCAATCTTGATTCATTTGACCTGAAATAAGACCCAGGGAACAACAAGACAGGTGTCAGGTTCCACTGGGGATTGAACCCAGGACCTTCTGCTTTTAAAGCAGACCTGATAACCACTATACTATGGAACCTCTGTAACAATACATTTCCTAATCAAACCTTTAACACATGATGGAATATAAATTACTAGCATAAGATACTACTAATGATGGCAGCCAATACAATAAAGCTTTGGTTCCACTGGGGATTGAACCCAGGACATTCTGCATGTAAAGCAGACGTGATGACTACTACACTATGGAACCTCTGTGACATTTAAGTTGCTAATCAAATATCCAAAACATGGTAGAATATTTATGAAAAACTATACAAAGACTACCAATGACGTCACGTGTGGATAAAGCTCTTTTTCCACTGGGGATTGAACCCAGGACCTTCTGCATGTAAAGCAGACTTGATGACTACTACAATATGGAACCTCTGTGACATTTAAGTTACTAATCAAATATTCAAGACATGGTCAAATATATATGACTACTTTAAAAATAGTACCAGTGAGGTTAGGTGAGGAAACAGCTCTGGTTCCACTGGGGATCGAACCCAGGACCTTCTGCGTGTAAAGCAGACTTGATGACTACTACATGAATTGCATCATTCATGTCATTCTCTCAAATATGTTGGTGTTTTGGTCACATAAGTCACAGTGGATGTACAGAGACTGATGTTAGGGTTCATTGTTATTTAGTTCAAGCATTGTTTTAAATCTAGTCAATTTTAATTTTTTTACATTTTCTCTATTTACAATTGGTAATGATTAATTAGGCACAAAGACTTGTGATTTCCACTGGTTCTTGGAACAAACCCACACTTATTGACTCGACGATTGACCGGATGCTATAAGACCAAAGTCTGGTTCCACTGGGGATTGAACCCAGGACCTCCTGCGTGTAAAGCAGACGTGATAACCACTACACTATGGAACCTCTGTCTCGTAGACTTTTTAAGTTAGTGTATATGTATCTGGATATCACCAAAGTTTGTTTTTCACTAACAATTGTAAGAGTTTGTGTGTTACATTGATGCAAGGTTAGGGTCAGGTTATGAACATGGTTTTCCATTTTTTAAGGCGCAATCTTGATTCAGTTGACCTGAAATAAGACCCAGGGAACAACAAGACAGACGTCAGGTTCCACTGGGGATTGAACCCAGGACCTTCTGCGTGTAAAGCAGACGTGATAACCACTACACTATGGAACCTCTGTAACAATAAGTTTCCTAATCAAACCTTTAACACATGATCAAATATAAATGACTAGCATAAGATACTACTAGTGATGGCAGCCAATACAATAAAGCTTTGGGTCCACTGGGGATTGAACCCAGGACCTTCTGCGTGTAAAGCAGACGTGATGACTACTACACTATGGAACCTCTGTGACATTTAAGTTGCTAATCAAATATCCAAAACATGGTAGAATATTTATGAAACACTATACAAATACTACCAGTGACGTCACGTGTGGATAAAGCTCTGGTTCCACTGGGGATTGAACCCAGGACCTTCTGCGTGTAAAGCAGACTTGATGACTACTATATGGAAACTCTGTAACATTTAAATTGCTAATCAAATATTCAAAACATGGTCAAATATATATGACTACTATAAATATAGTACCAGTGAGGAAAAAGCTCTGGTTCCACTGGGGATCGAACCCAGGACCTTCTGCGTGTAAAGCAGACGTGATGACAACTACACTATGGAACCCCTGTGAAAATGTAATTTAACTAATTGCAATATAAACATGGTTCTGAATATAGTTCAGGAGTTAAAAAGCTGCATTCACAGTCTCAAAATAAATATTAGACATACAGTACTTCTGGGGATTTAACCCAGAACCTTCTGTGTGTGAAGCATGATATGATGACTACTACATGAATTGCATCATTCATGTCATTCTCTCAGATATGTTGGTGTTTTGGTCACATAAGTCACAGTGGATGTACAGAGACTGATGTTAGGGTTCATTGTTATTTAGTTCAAGCATTGTTTTAATTCTAGTCAATGTTTATTTTTTACATTTTCTCTATTTACAATTGGTAATGATTAATTAGGCACAAAGACTTCTTGGAACAAACCCACACTTATTGACTCGACGATTGACCGGATGCTATAAGACCAAAGTCTGGTTCAAATGGGGATTGAACCCAGGACCTTCTGCGTGTAAAGCAGACGTGATAACCATTACACTATGGAACCTCTGTAACAAACCATTTCCTAATAAAACCCACATGATCAAATATAAATGACTAGCATAAAATACTACTAGTGATGGCAGCCAATCCAATACATCTTTGGTTCCACTGGGGATTGAACCCAGGACCTTCTGCGTGTAAAGCAGGCGTGATGACTACTACACTATGGAACCTCTGTGACATTTAAGTTGCTAATCAAATATCCAAAACATGGTAGAATATTTACGAAAACCGATACAAATACTACCAGTGACGTCAGGTGTGGATAAAGCTCTGGTTCCACTGGGGATTGAACCCAGGACCTTCTGCTTGTAAAGCAGACGTAATAACCACTACACTATGGAACCTCTGTAATAATAAGTGTCCTAATCAAACCTTTAACACATGATCAAATATAAATGACTAGCATAAAATACTACTAGTGATGGCAGCCAATACAATAAAGCTTTGGTTCCACTGGAGATTGAACCCAGGACCTTCTGCGTGTAAAGCAGACGTGATGACTACTATATGGAAACTCTGTGACATTTAAATTGCTAATCAAATATTCAAAACATGGTCAAATATATATGACTACTATAAATATAGTACCAGTGAGGAAAATGCTCTGGTTCCACTGGGGATCGAACCCAGGACCTTCTGCGTGTAAAGCATACGTGATGACTACTACACTATGGAACCCCTGTGAAAATGTAATTTAACTAATTGCAATATAAACATGGTTCTGAATATAGTTCAGGAGTTAAAAAGCTGCATTCACAGTCTCAAAATAAATATTAGACATACAGTACTTCTGGGGATTTAACCCAGAACCTTCTGTGTGTGAAGCATGACATGATGACTACCACATGAATTGCATCATTCATGTCATTCTCTCAAATATGTTGGTGTTTTGGTCACATAAGTCACAGTGGATGTACAGAGACTAATGTTAGGGTCCATTGTTATTTAGTTCAAGCATTGTTTTAAATCTAGTCAATGTTTATTTTTTACATTTTCTCCATTTACAATTGGTAATGATTAATTAGGCACAAAGACTTGTGATTTCCACCGGTTCTTGGAACAAACCCACACATATTGACTCGACGATTGACCGGATGCTATAAGACCAAAGTCTGGTTCCACTGGGGATTGAACTCAGGACATTCTGCTTGTAAAGCAGACGTGATAACCACTACACTATGGAACCTCTGTCATGTAGCCTTTTTAAGTTAATGTATATGTATCTGGATATCACCAAAGTGTATTTGTTACTAACAATTGTAAGAGTGTGTGGGTTACATTGATGCAAGGTCAGGGTAAGGTTATGAAAACGGTTTTCCATCTTTTAAGGCGCAATCTTGATTCATTTGACCTGAAATAAGACCCAGGGAACAACAAGACAGGCGTCAGGTTCCACTGGGGATTGAACCCAGGACCTACTGCGTGTAAAGTAGACTTGATGACTACTACACTATGGAACCTCGGCGAGAATGTAATTTAACTAATTGCAATATAAACATGGTTCTGAATATAGTTCATGAGTTAAAAAGCTGTCTCAAAATAAATATTAGACAAACAGTACTTCTGGGGATTGACCCCAGAACCTTCTGTGTGTGAAGCATGACATGATGACTACTACATGAATTGCATCATTCATGTCATTCTCTCAAATATGTTGGTGTTTTGGTCACATAAGTCACAGTGGATGTACAGAGACTGATGTTAGGGTTCATTGTTATTTAGTTCAAGCATTGTTTTAAATCTAGTCAATGTTTATTTGTTACATTTTCTCTATTTACAATTGTTAATGATTAGTGGCGAGCCGTCAGGGCCCTCTAGGCCCTCTGTGAGGGCCTAAGATATTCTAAAAAATAATATTTGAAAACATTAAAAAAAAAAACATTTTTTTTTTTAAATATTATTTTTCATATTTTGTTGTTGTTACATTTTTCATTAATTTTACCAAAATAACTTGATTTAATTGTATTTAAAATAATATTTCCAAAGAAATAAATCCTTCGAATCTGCCTGTTCAATTTCTGTTGGAATATGAAGGGTTAAATGCTGTCTCTGCGAGTTCTGTGAAGACGGGAGAGCTTGGTCCCTCTCTACATTCACAGAGGGCCCGCTATAGTAACTCAATGAGAGAGTAATGTCAAATGACAGTACAATTGACCAATCATATCTTCCCTCTAAATGGGCGGGCTTTATTTTCGCGGACTTTATGACAGGTTCCGCCCGCTGTGAGGTCTATGCAAGGGGTGAAGTGACGCGTCCTTAAACCCCGGAAGTAAGCTTCGCTCGGATTCCCTCGACAGAAAGCAATGGAATTTCTCCATAGGATTTTAGAAAATAGCTCGAAATAAGGTCTGTGGAAAACGAACCTGTTAGATAAATGTACGTTGTGTTCAGCCGGATAATATCCACATGTCTATCCTACTTTTTTTGATTCATAAATCTAAATCAATATCTATATCAAAATATAATTTATGATCGATAGATTTATGATTAGCATAAGTTCGTTCATGATGGCTCACTTCAGTGATAGTGATTACATCGTTGCGAAATTATTAACCGAGTCAATTTCAAGATTGAGTTGCAATGATAAACTGGAGTGGCAAAGGATCAGCTGAATGACCCGCAACTAAGTGCTTCATCCAAAAGCCAAAAGGACAGGAGGATGACTTTGTGTTTCAGTGATTTGATCATCAAAGGTAGGCCTAAGTCATTTTCAATGCGGGCCGCCGTGCCGACTTAATTCATTTGTAATTGCTACTTGGCTGTGTGTGCCCTGTCATGATAGGTGTTTATATAAATGGTGTTGTTCTGTGTGGTAGAGGGTCGCTGTCATTGATGCGTTTTGCACCCCGGACCACTGTTTTGATATTCCGCTGAAGTATACGTTGAGACGTAATAACTGTTCTTTCTTTTCGAGGGGGGGGGGGGGGGTCAGAGGGCCTAGGTATAAAAGTCACAGCTAGCCACTGGTAATGATTAATTAGGCACAAAGACTTGTGATTTCCACTGGTTCTTAGAACATACCCACACATATTGACTCGACGATTGACCGGAAGCTACAAGACCAAAGTCTGGTTCCACTGGGGATTGAACCCAGGACCTTCTGCGTGTACAGCAGACATGATAACCACTACACTATAGAACCTCTGTAATAAAAAATGTCCTCATCAAACCATTAACACATGATGGAATATAAATTACTAGCATAAAATACTACTAGTGATGGCAGCCAATACAATAAAGCTTTGGTTCCACTGGGGATTGAACCCAGGACCTTCTGCGTGTAAAGCAGACGTGATGACTACTACACTATGGAACCTCTGTGACATTTAAGTTGCTAATCAAATATCCAAAACATGGTAGAATATTTATGAAACACTATACAAATACTACCAGTGACGTCACGTGTGGATACAGCTCTGGTTCCACTGGGGATTGAACCCAGGACCTTCTGCGTGTAAAGGAGACTTGATGACTACTATATAGAAACTCTGTGACATTTAAATTGCTAATCAAATAATCAAGACATGGTCAAATATATATGACTACTATACAAATAGTACCAGTGTGGTCACGTGAGGATAAAGCTCTGGTTCCACTGGGGATTGAACCCAGGACCTTCTGCGTGTAAAGCAGACTTGATGACTACTACACTATGGAACCTCTGTGAGAATGTAACTTAACTAATTGCAATATAAACATGGTTCTGAATATAGTTCAGGAGTTAAAAAGCTGCATTCACAGTCTCAAAATAAATATTAGACATACAGTACTTCTGGGGATTGAACCCAGAACCTGCTGTGTGTGAAGCATGACATGATGACTACTACATGAATTGCATCATTCATGTCATTCTCTCAAATATGTTGGTGTTTTGGTCACATAAGTCACAGTGGATATACAGAGACTGATGTTAGGGTTCATTGTTATTTAGTTCAAGCATTGTTTTAAATCTAGTCAATGTTTATTTTTACAGTTACTCTATTTACAATTGACAATGATTAATTAGGCACAAAGACTTGTGATTTCCACTAGTTCTCGGAACAAACCCACACTTATTGACTCGACGATTGACCGGATGCTACAGTATAAGACCAAAGTCTGGTTCCATTGGGGATTGAACGCAGGACCTTCTGCGTGTAAAGCAGACGTGATAACCACTACACTATGAAACCTCTGTCATGTAGACTTTTTAAGTTAATGTATATGTATCTGGATATCACCAAAGTTTATTTTTTACTAACAATTGTAAGAGTTTGTGGATTACATTGATGCAAGGTCAGGGTAAGGTTATGAACGTGGTTTTCCATTTTTTAAGGTGAAATCTTGATTCATTTGACCTGAAAAAACACCCAGGGAACAACAAGACAGGAGTCAGGTTCCATTGGGGATTGAACCCAGGACCTTCTGCGTGTAAAGCAGACATGATAACCACTATACTATGGAACCTTTGTAATAATATATTTCCTAATCAAACCTTTAACACATGATATAATATAAATGACTAGCATAAGATACTACTAGTGATGGCAGCCAATACAATAAAGCTTTGGTTCCACTGGGGATTGAACCCAGGACCTTCTGCATGTAAACCAGACGTGATGACTACTACACTATGGAACCTCTTTGAAATTTAAGTTGCTAATCAAATATCCAAAACATGGTAGAATATTTATGAAAAACTATACAAATAATACCAGTGACGTCACGTGTGGATAAAGCTCTGGTTCCACTAGGAATTTAACCCAGGACCTTCTGCATGTAAAGCAGACGTGATAACCACTACACTATGGAACCTCAGTCATGTAGACTTTTTAAGTTCATGTATATGTATCTGGATATCACCAATGTTTATTTTTTACAAACAATTGTAAGAGTGTGTGGGTTACATTGATGCAAGGTCAGGGTCAGGTTATGAACATGGTTTTCCATTTTTTAAGGCGCAATCTTGATTAATTTGACCTGAAATAAGACCCAGGGAACAACAAGACTGGCGTCAGGTTCCACTGGGGATTGAACCCAGGACCTTCTGTGTGTAAAGCAGACGTGATGAATACTACACTATGGAATCTCTGTGACATTTAAGTTGCTAATCAAAAATGCAAGACATGGTCAAATATATATGACTACTATACAAATAGTACCAGTGAGGTCAGGTGAGGATACAGATCTGGTTCCACTGGGGATTGAACCCAGGACCTTCTGCGTGTAAAGCAGACGTGATAACCACTACACTATGTAACCTCTGTAACAATACATTTCCTAATCAAACCTTTAAAACATGATGGAATATAAATTACACTACACTATGGAACCTCTGTGACATTTAAGTTGCTAAACAAATATCCAAAACATGGTAGAATATGTATGAAAAACTATACAAATACTACCAGTGACGTCACGTGTGGATAAAGCTCAAGTTCCACTGGGGATTGAACCCAGAACCTTCTGCGTGTAAAGCAGACTTGATGAATACTATATGGAAACTCTGTGACATTTAAATTGCTAATCAAATATTCAAGACATGGTCAAATATATATGACTACTATAAATATAGTACCAGTGAGGTCAGGTGAGGATAAAGCTCTGGTTCCACTGGGGATTGAACCCAGGACCTTCTGCGTGTAAAGCAGACTTGATGACTACTACACTATGGAACCTCTGTGAGAATGTAATGTAACTAATTGCAATATAAACATGGTTCTGAATATAGTTCAGGAGTTAAAAAGCTGCATTCACAGTCTCAAAATAAATATTAGACATACAGTGCTTCTGGGGATTGAACCCAGAACCGTCTGTGTGTGAAGCATGACATGATGACGACTACATGAATTGCATCAATCATGTCATTCTCTCAAATATGTTGGTGTTTTGGTCACATACGTCACAGTTGATGTACAGAGACTCATGTTAGGGTTCATTGTTATTTAGTTCAAGCATTGTTTTAAATATAGTCAATGTTTATTTGTTACATTTTCTCTATTTACAATTGGCAATGATTAATTAGGCACAAAGACTTGTGATTTCCACTGGTTCTTGGAACAAACCCACACTTATTGACTCGACGATTGACCGGATGCTATAAAACCAAAGTCTAGTTCCACTGGGGATTGAACCCAGGACCTTCTGCGTGTAAAGCAGACGTGATAACCACTACACTATGGAACCTCTGTAATAATATGTTTCCTTATCAAAACTTTAACACATTATCAAATATAAATGACTAGCATAAAATACTACGAGTGATGGCAGCCAATACATTAAAGCTTTGGTTCCACTGGGGATTGAACCCAGGACCTTCTGCGTGTAAAGCAGACGTGATGACTACTAGTCCAACACACTCTCACTCCCTAAGCGTCCAATAGCGACGTTTGGTCTGTGTCCGTGGCGTCCAATTGTGACGCTCCTAGGCTCCTTCAGCGTCATAAAGGGACGCAAATAGCTTTCAACTGATTGCAATGTATTCCCATCTGCGTCGGGATTTGACGCTCATGGAAGCACGGCATTCGTTTATGCCGGCTGCCCTTAAAGGCAATGTGAGCATCCATTCCCATTGGATAACGGAGAATTTTACACCCGGAAGTAAGTACTCCTCTTACTGTCGATTGATTTTACAGTGATATCTGCACTACTCATCGACTAAAAAACACCAGATTATCCTTGTTAATTACACAACATTGATTGGTTTAAATTGTGTACAATGCTTTTGTATTTTTCCCCTTCGATTCGGAGAAACAAATATGTTTTCTGAGTAAAGGATGGCAGAAGACACTACACTACCCAGAATCCCCAGCTATCGTTTGGCCTACACCATGTGCTCTGTTTGACAAACCCCGTTTTTTCCACCATTCATTCCGATGGCTGGCGTCTATGTCACGTGATCTTCAAATGTCTCCCTGCAGAAAAAGAAAACATGGCCGAACTTCGTTTTATTCTAGTTGTAAAAGGCCTATTTTAAAGTTAGTTTGGCCATTAAAATGCGTTTTGATGTCATTTGATGTGAGAAATATGAGTTGTTATTTCAGATTATGTGTGCAGTGGATGTACATGATCTTTAGTTTGCTAGTTATTACGAAGATTACTTCAGGAAATCGCGACGTTTTCATTGTTACCAAGGTGGTTGCTAGGGACGCTGCTATCGATATTATTTCTGTTATGTTGTGTAACTGTTTAATGGTGTTATCTTTATTGCTACCCCCCTCCCCGTCAATGTATAGTGTTGGTCCACAGCCTAAACATATTAGTTTAACAAAATCCGCATCTAAAGATAGCCTACGTTATTCCCCCCCTGTGCAATTCCAGTCTCAAATCTCACAGCACACCGTCATTAACAAATACCGGAAACAGACCGAAATAATAATAATACCTTATTCCGAGTGTGCTTGCTTTTCTCTTTGAAAGTCATCACATAACGGCATTGTAATACACGGTTCGGCTGCATTACATATTACATATCTGCCGTAGTTCTGTATTTATAGCCCTGATGAGAAGACAAACATGAGGAACTGAAAACGTGACGTGGATCATAAATATATCAGCCATTAAACAACATCTTACATTTCTTTTCACACAATGCGTCTCCTTGCAGTATCAACACTAATTCGGCTCACTTTTATATTTGATCCAATTGGTAGATAGGCTGTATTTACACCATAAAGGTGCACAGTTGATATAAAGGGACACCTGGTGGTTAAAGCATGTTATTGAATTTCAATATTTTTATTATTAGATATTAATACGATCCCTATAAAGTATATTCATTACTCGTTATTCTCTACTAATTGTTAATTAAAGACTGTATGTAATGACTATTTTGCACATCCCTTTCAAGATTTCAAGATTTTCTAAGGTTTATTGACATATCATATAGGCCTACACACCTGTGGTGTAGTTCTGCACTGAATGAAAAACTTGGGTTGCAGGTTCCTCAATAGTGCATTACAAGACATCTATCAATATGTGTGCATACCTCCAGCAATGTTAACTATGTTGAAGCACTTATTTTAACTGATATTATACATAATGTATTATACTCTTATAGATGTATGTAGATATTTCATCTCCGGCCTTGTCAGGTATTGAACAATCAATAAATAAAGAACACAGAATTGTTGAATATAAAACACAGAATTTATGTGATTATACTAAATGATTTTCAAATAAACACAACTGCATATTTAACTGTTAGACATGCTGATGTAACGCAAATGTTCCAACTTGGGATCAATAAAGTATATCTTATCTTAAGCTGACCGATGGCTACTGCCATATTTGCACAATGTGCCTCTGAACCTTGACAAGTGCATGTTTCAGGCTTATCAATTAATGTAATGTAATGTTATCACAGGGGTCACACACATAAGACCAGCTGTTAAATAAAGCTCTTCTGACCTTAGCTGGCATGTGGGTATATATAGTAATACTGCCCATAATGGGCACGAGCAATTTTCACCCATTTATTAATTATATGTTTTAAATGTGAGTGTTTCCTTTCCCCTAAACCTCCAGGGATGTACACAGTTTAATACTGGCAACTTCTTATTATGGGAAATACGAAAACGTCTTTTAAAACTACAACTCCCAGTAGAGACGTGCCATAGAGAACATGTTGCGAAACAGAATAGCCAGCATGTGTAGTTCTGGGGACGCGGTGGACCTGTTCAAATCCAGTTTTGGACAGTCTGCGTGGTTCCATCCCATTTCAAGTGCTGTTCGAGAATCGGCTTAACCCTCGGAGCACACTCTCCAATCACAGAGCTTGAGGACTATCACGGGGTTTGTCAAGAGCACATGGTGTAGTCCAAACGATAGCTGGGGATTCTGGGTAGTGTAGTGTCTTCTGCCATCCTTTACTCCTGGGAATGGACGCTCACATTACCTTTAAGGGCAGCCGACATAAACGAATGCCGTGCTTCCATGAGCGTCAAATCCCGACGCAGATGGGAATACATTGCAATCAGTTGAAAGCTATTTGCGTCTCTTTATGACGCTGAAGGAGCCTAGGAGCGTCACAATTGGACGCCACGGACACTGACCAAACGTCGCTATTGGACGCTTAGGGAGTGAGAGTGTGTTGCCGTTTCACATCATGGAGGAATGTGTCCGCTACATGAGTGCTTTGGCTCGAATACAATTGTTGCCTGGAGACCCCCCAGTATGGTTCTTACCAAACTTTAAGTTTTTGAACTGGTCTCTGAAGGAATGCAAGGGGAGTTGTCAGGGAATTATGAGACACTATTTTGGGATACAATTTCTCCATTTTCACCCCTTTCCTCTGGTTCTCCCAAAAGATAACTTAGAGTTTTTCTGACTCTTGAGGAATGTAAGGAGAGTTGTCAGGGGACTCTATACACCTTAAGAGACACTATTTTCAGAAACAATTTATCCATTTTCACCCCTTTCCTCTGGTTCTTCCAAAAGTTAACTTAGACTTTTTCTGACTCTGGAGGAATGTAAGGAGTGTTGTCAGGGGACTCTACCCGCCTTATGATGCACTTTTTTCGGATACTTTTGGCCCGTTTTCATGGTTCTCCAAAAAGTTAACTCAGACTTTTTGTGACTCTGGAGGAATATGAGGGGAGTTGTCAGGGGACTCTACCTACATTATGATGCACTATTTTTGGATACTTTTGGCCCGTTTTCATGGTTCTCCAAAAAGTTAACTCAGACTTTTTGTGACTCTGGAGGAATGTGAGGGGAGTTGTCAGGGGACTCTACACGCATTATGATGCATTATTTTTGGATACTTTTGGCCCGTTTTCATGGTTCTCCAAAAAGTTAACTCAGACTTTTTGTGACACTGGAGGAATGTGAGGGGAGTTGTCAGGGGACTGTACTCTATGATGCACTATTTTCGGATACTTTTGGCCCGTTTTCATGGTTCTCCAAAAAGTTAACTCAGACTTTTTGTGACTCTGGAGGAATGTGAGGGGAGTTGTCAGGGAACTCTACCCGCATTATGATGCACTATTTTTGGATACTTTTGGCCCGTTTTCATGGTTCTCCAAAAAGTTAACTCAGACTTTTTGTGACTCTGGAGGAATGTGAGGGGAGTTGTCAGGGGACTCTACCCACATTATGATGCACTATTTTCGGATACCTTTTTACATTTTCACCCCTTTTGTCTGGTTATTTTTATTTTTATTTCTGTTTTGGCCCGTTTCACCCGGTTCCTTCTACCGGGGGCACTGCCCGGTCCTGGGTTTCCCCCAACGGCCTTTGTCCAGCCGTTCCCCCCCCCCCAACTCGACCGTACATTAACGGATTTTGTCCATTTTTGCTGCGATCCTCTCACCTCACTGATCAAATGGCAAACACAACCCGCCATCGGAGGGCCTCCACCGGCCCGGCCTCGTGCCAGTGCTCTGGCGGTCGGATCCTCCAAACTGCGGGTTCTTCTCCTCTGACCGCACTGATCGAATGGCAAACGCGACCCGCCATCGGAGGGCCTCCTCCACAGGTCAACGTGCCGGTGCTTGTCGGTCGGTAGAATTATATTTTGCAGGACATGACAGAGCTCAGGAGTCTGCACTTTGAAGCTCCTAGAGCGGACAAAGATATGTGTATTTGCCTGAATGATGGAAATAAACAAATAATTATATTTTACAGGACATGACGGAGATAGGTGTATTTTCACAGCTTTTTGGAAATACACCAAATGTGAAATTGCAGGGCAATACAGAGCTCATTTATCCATGTGATGTTGTGCAGTACATTTCCAAGCTCATTTAACGACATGGAGTACCAGGGGCACTAAGGGGCACTAAGGTCTTACCCGGATGTCCTTATGTGTTTAGTCAGAGTGAGAGTGCTTAAGTTTGGGTACACAGCTTTGCCACAGAAGGCCGAATATGGATGCTGATGGGCGGACGGTAAACCATCGCAAAATCCACCCCCCTTTTAGGGTTAGCAGGGGCATGAGGTTCTGCAGGGTGTGATCATCTGGGTTTAGTCCATGGGGGAGTGCTTAAGTCCGGGGGCCCGGGGTCTCACGGTGTGCGAGGTTATGGAAATATGCATGTCAGGGAGAGATGCTGGAGCTGCTTAGTCCGTCCTTTGGGGCTCTGTGAGGAGCTACAAATAGGTGGTTTTCCCGGTCTATTTCATGGAAGTCTGACATAGCCTGTTTGCACATGTCAGGGAGAGATGCTGGAGCTGCTTAGTCCGTCCTTTGGGGCTCTGTGAGGGGCTACAAATAGGTGGTTTTCCCGGTCTATTGCATGGAAGTCTGACATAGCCTGTTGCATATGTCAGGGAGAGATGCTGGAGGTCTGTAGTCCGTCCTTTGGGGCTCTGTGAGGGGCCGGACATAGGTTGGCTGATGTGCCCTCCTGTGATTTTTCAACGGTTTAAAATAGTTTTTTCACTTTTAAAAACAGCTTTCTGCCCTGGAAATGATTTCTAATCATTATTACCATTATGGGGGGGCTGCAGGAACACTTTCCCCACCTTTCAAACTCTTATTCCTGACCAGGATAAGGTTATGAACATGGTTTTCCATTTTTAAAGGCGCAATCTTGTTTCATTTGACCTAAAATAAGACCCAGGGAACAACAAGACAGGCGTCAGGTTCCACTGGGGATTGAACCCAGGTCCTTCTAAGTGTAAAGCAGACATGATAACCACTTCACTATGGAACCTCTGTAATAATACGCTTCCTAATCAAACCTTTAACACATGATAACATATAAATGACTAGCATAAAATACTACTAGTGATGGCAGCCAATACAATAAAGCTTTGGTTCCACTGGGGATTGAACCCAGGACCTTCTGTGTGTAAAGCAGACGTGATGACTCCTACACTATGGAACCTCTGTGACATTTAAGTTGCTAATCAAATATGCAAAACATGGTAGAATATTTATGAAAAACTATCCAAATACTACCAGTGCCGTCACGTGTGGATAAAGCTCTGGTTCCACTGGGGATTGAACCCAGGACCTTCTGCGTGTAAAGCAGACTTGATGACTACTACACTATGGAACCTCTGTGAAAATGTAATTTAACTAATTGTAATATAAACATGGTTCTGAATATAGTTCAGGAGTTAAAATCTGCATTCAGAGTCTCAAAATAATATTAGACATACAGTACTTCTGGGGATTGAACCCAGACCTTCTGTGAGTGAAGCATGACATGATGACTACTACATGAATTGCATCATTCATGTCATTCTCTCAATATGTTGGTGTTTTGGTCACATAAGTCACAGTGGATGTACAGAGACTGATGTTAGGGTTCATTGTTATTTAGTTCAAGCATTGTTTTAAATCTAGTCAATGTTTATTTTTTACATTTTCTCTATTTACAATTGGTAATGATTAATTAGGCACAAAGACTTGTGATTTCCACTGGTTCTTGGAACAAACCCACACTTATTGACTCGACGATTGACCGGATGCTATAAGACCAAAGTCAGGTTCCACTGGGGATTGAACCCAGGACCTTCTGCGTGTAAAGCAGACGTGGTGACTACTACACGATGGAACCTCTGTGACATTTAAGTTGCTAATCAAATATCCAACACATGGTAGCATATTTATGAAAACTATACAAATACTACCAGTGACGTCACGTGTGGATAAAGCTCTGGTTCCACTGGGGATTGAACCCAGGACCTTCTGCGTGTAAAGCAGACGTGGTGACTACTACACGATGGAACCTCTGTGACATTTAAGTTGCTAATCAAATATCCAACACATGGTAGCATATTTATGAAAAACTATTCAAATACTACCAGTGACGTCACGTGTGGATAAAGCTCTGGTTCCACTGGGGATTGAACCCAGGACCTTCTGCGTGTAAAGCAGACTTGATGACTACTATATGGAAACTCTGTGACATTTAAGTTTGCTAATCAATATTCAAGACATGGTCAAATATATATGACTACTATAAAAATAGTACCAGTGATATCAGGTGAGGATAAAGCTCTGGTTCCACTGAGGATTGAACCCAGGACCTTCTGCGTGTAAAGCAGACTTGATGACTACTATATGGAAACTCTGTGACATTTAAGTTGCTAATCAAATATTCAAGACATGGTCAAATATATATGACTACTATAAAAATAGTACCAGTGAGGTCAGGTGAGGATAAAGCTCTGGTTCCACTGGGGATTGAACCCAGGACCTTCTGCGTGTAAAGCAGACGTGATGGCTACAACACTATGGAACCTCTGTGAAAATGTAATTTAACTAATTGTAATATAAACATGGTTCTGAATATAGTTCAGGAGTTAAAATCTGCATTCACAGTCTCAAAATAAATATTAGACATACAGTACTTCTGGGGATTGAACCCAGAACCTTCTGTGAGTGAAGCATGACATGATGACTACTACATGAATTGCATCATTCATGTCATTCTCTCAAATATGTTGGTGTGTTGGTCACATAAGTCACAGTGGATGTACAGAGACTGATGTTAGGGTTCATTGTTATTTAGTTCAAGCATTGTTTTAAATCTAGTCAATGTTTATTTTTTACATTTTCTCTATTTACAATTGGTAATGATTAATTAGGCACAAAGACTTGTGATTTCCACTGGTTCTTGGAACAAACCCACACTTATTGACTTGACGATTGACCGGATGCTATAACACCAAAGTCTGGTCCCACTGGGGATTGAACCCAGGACCTTCTGCGTGTAAAGCAGACGTGATAACCACTACACTATGGAACCTCTGTCATGTAGGCTTTTTAAGTTCATGGATATGTATCTGGATATCACCAACGTTTATTTTTTACTAACAATTGTAAGAGTTTGTGGGTTACATTGATACAAGGTCAGGGTAAGGTTATGAACATGGTTTTCCATTTTTTAAGGGGCAATCTTGATTCATTTGACCTGAAATAAGGCCCAGGGAACAACAAGACAGGCGTCAGATTCCACTGGGGATTGAACCCAGGACCTTCTGCGTGTAAAGCAGACATGATAACCACTACACTATGGAACCTCTGTAATAATACATGTCCTAATCAAACCTTTAACACATGATGGAATATAAATTACTAGCATAAGATACTACTAATGATGGCAGCCAATACAATAAAGCTTTGGTTCCACTGGGGATTGAACCCAGGACCTTCTGCGTGTAAAGCAGACGTGATGACTACTACACTATGGAACCTCTGTGACATTTAAGTTGCTAATCAAATATCCAAAACATGGTAGAATATTTATGAAAAACTATACAAATACTACCAGTGACATCACGTGTGAATAAAGCTCTGGTTCCACTGGGGATTGAACCCAGGACCTGCTGCATGTAAAGCAGACATGATAAACACTACACTATGGAACCTCTGTAATAACACATTTCCTAATCAAACTTTTAACACATGATCAAATATAAATGACTAGCATAAAATACTACAAGTCATGGCAGCCAATACAATAAAGCTCTGGTTCCACTGGGGATTGAACCCAGGACATTCTGTGTGTAAAGCAGACTTGATGACTACTACACTATGGAACCTCTGTGACATATAAGTTGCTAATCAAATATTCAAGACATGGTCAAATATATATGAATACTATAAAAATAGTACCAGTGAGGTCAGGTGAGGATACAGATCAGGTTCCACTGGGGATTGAACCCAGGACCTTCTGCGTGTAAAGCAGACGTGATGACTACTACACTATGGAACCTCTATGAGAAAGTATTTTAACTAATTGCAATATAAACATGGTTCTGAATATAGTTCAGGAGTTAAAAAGCTGCATTCACAGTCTCAAAATAAATATTAGACATACAGTACTTCTGGGGATTGAACCCAGAACCTTCTGTGTCTGAAGCATGACATGATGACTACTACATGAATTGCATCATTCATTTTATTCTCTCAAATATCTTGGTGTTTTGGTCACATAAGTCACAGTGGATGTACAGAGACTGATGTTAGGGTTCATTGTTATTTAGTTCTAGCATTGTTTTGAATCTCGTCAATGTTTATTTTTACAGTTTCTCTATTTACAATTGGTAATGATTAATTCGGCACAACGACTTGTGAGTTCCACTGGTTCTTGGAACAAACCCACACTTATTGACTCGATGAGTGACCGGATGCTATAAGACCAAAGTCTGGTTCCACTGGGGATTGAACCCAGGACCTTCTGCGTGTAAAGCAGACCGTGATAACCACTACACTATGGAACCTCTGTAATAATACGTTTCCTAATTAAACCTTTAACACATGATCAAATATAAATGACTAGCATAAAATACTACTTGTGATTGCAGCCAATACAATAAAGCTTTGGTTCCAATGGGGATTGAACCCAGGACCTTCTGCGTGTAAAGCAGACGTGATGACTACTACACTATGGAACCTCTGTGACATTTAAGTTGCTAATCAAATATTCAAGACATGGTCAAATATATATGACTAATATAAACATAGTACCAGTGAGGTCAGGTGAGGATAAAGCTCTGGTTCCACTGGGGATTGAACCCAGGACCTTCTGCGTGTAAAGCAGACGTGATAACCACTACACTATGGAACCTCTGTCCTGAAGACTTTTTAAGTTAATGTATATGTATCTGGATATTACCAACGTTTATTTTTTACTAACAATTGTAAGAGTTTGTGGGTTACATTGATGCAAGGCCAGGGTAAGGTTATGAACATGGTTTTCCATTTTTTAAGGCGCAATCTTCATTAATTTGACCTGAAATAATAGCCTCAGACAAAGGACTTGTCTCTATTCTTGTTTTGCTCGATCTCAGTGCTGCATTTGATACTATCGACCATGACATCCTATTGCAAAGACTAGAGCACTTAGTTGACATACAGGGAACTGCTTTAGGCTGGTTTAGGTCCTATCTATCTGAACGCTCTCAGTTTGTACGTGTCAACGATGAATCTTCCACGCAAACCAAAGTTAGCCATGGAGTGACACAGGGCTCAGTGCTCGGACCTATTTCGTTCACATTATATATGCTTCCATTAGGCAATATTATAAGGAATCATTCTGTAAACTTTCATTGTTATGCGGATGATACTCGACTATATTTATCAATCAAGCCTGATGAAATTAATCATCTAAATACAATTCAAGACTGCCTTAAGGACTTAAAAACATGGATGACCTTAAACGTTTTGATGTTAAACACGACCAAAACTGAAGTTATTGTACTTGGCCCGAAGAATCTACGAAAGAAATTATCTAAAGATATACTAACTATGGATGGCATTAATTTGGCCTCCAGTGAGACTGTAAGGAATCTTGGTGTTATATTTGATCAGGATTTATCCTTTAACGCCCACATAAAATCAATTTCAAGGACCGCCTACTTCCATCTACGTAACATTGCAAAAATCAGGCATATCTTGCCTCAAAACGATGCAGAGAAACTAGTCCATGCATTTGTTACTTCTAGACTGGATTATTGTAACTCTTTATTATCAGGGAGTAGAAGAAGTCAGTCAAGTCGCTTCAGCTGATTCAAAATGCTGTGGCTCGTGTACTAACCAGAGTTAGGAAAAGGGACCACATTACTCCTGTTCTGGCTGCCTTACACTGGCTCCCTATAGAACACAGGATAGAATTTAAAATTCTTCTTCTCGCCTACAAAGCCCTTAATGGGCAGGCGCCATCTTACCTTAAAGAACTCATTATACCCTACTGTCCTACTAGGCCATTGCGTTCCAAGAATGCAGGGTTGTTGGTTGTTCCTAGAGTCTCTAAAAGTACAATGGGAGCCAGAGCCTTTTCTTATCAAGCTCCACATTTGTGGAATCAGCTTCCAGTTTGTGTTCGGGCGGCAGACACCCTATCCATTTTTAAGAGTGCACTTAAGACCTTCCTTTTTGATAAAGCTTATAGTTAGGGCTGATTAGATTCAGCCCCTAGTTTTGCTGATATAGGCTTAGTTTGTCGGGGGACATCTTACTTCTTCCTTCTCTCTGTCTGTACCTGTGTACTCTCATGTTCCCATTAACCCAGCTTCCCCACATGTCTTTCTTTTTGGTGTCTATATACGCCGGGATCCGGAGTCATGGATGATCCTGCGGTCCTGTGTCCTGCATCGCGAGCGCTGGATCTTGAGTCGTGGCTGTGGTCCTGGATCATCGGTCCTGGATGGATATCCTCGTGGATTCATCTTCCTATTATACACACATGCATTTCCAAACATTTGGACTACCTATGTTGCAAATGTATTATCTTTTCAATGTACACACGGCATCTATTGCACGTCTGTCCGTCCTGGGAGAGGGATCCCTCCTCTGTTGCTCTCCCTGAGGTTTCTCCCTTTTTTCCCTTTAAACTGGGTTTTCTTCGGAAGTTTTTCCTTGTACGATGTGAGGGTCTGAGGATAGAGGGTCTAAGGACAGAGGGTGTCGTATTGTCATACTGATATTCTGTACACACTGTGAAGACCACTGAGACAAATGTAACATTTGTGATATTGGGCTATATAAATAAACATTGATTGATTGATTGATTGATTGAAGGTCAGGGTAAGGTTATGAACATGGTTTTCCATTTTTTAAGGCGCAATCTTGATTCATTTGACCTGAAATAAGACCCAGGGAACAACAAGACATGCGTCAGGTTCCACTGGGAATTGAACATAGGACCTTCTGCGTGTAAACCAGACGTGATAACCACTACACTATGGAACCTCTGTAACAATACATTTCCTAATCAATCCTTTAACACATTATGGAATATAAATTACTAGCATAAGATACTACTAATGATGGCAGCCAATACAATAAAGCTTTGGTTCCACTGGGGATTGAACCCAGGACCTTCTGCGTGTAAAGCAGATGTGATGACTACTACACTATGGAACCTCTGTGACATTTAAGTTGCTAATCAAATATCCAAAACATGGTAGAATATTTATGAAAAACTATACAAATACTACCAGTGACGTCACGTGTGGATAAAGCTCTTTTTCCACTGGGGATTGAACCCAGGACCTTCTGCGTGTAAAGCAGACTTGATGACTACTACACTATGGAACCTCTGTGACATTTAAGTTGCTAATCAAATATTCAAGACATGGTCAAATATATATGACTACTTTACAAATAGTACCAGTGAGGTCAGGTGAGGATACAGCTCTGGTTCAACTGGGGATTGAACCCAGGACCTTCTGCATGTAAAGCAGACTTGATGACTACTACACTATGGAACCTCTGTGACATTTAGGTTGCTAATCAAATATTCAAGACATGGTCAAATATATATGACTACTTTACAAATAGTACCAGTGAGGTCAGGTGAGGATACAGCTCTGGTTCCACTGGGGATTGAACCCAGGACCTTCTGTGTGTAAAGCAGACTTGATGACTACTACACTATGGAACACCTGTGAGAATGAAATTTAACTAATTGCAATATAAACATGGTTCTGAATATAGTTCAGGAGTTAAAAAGCTGCATTTACAGTCTCAAAATAAATATTAGACATACAGTACTTCTGGGGATTGAACCCAGAACCTTTTCTGCGTGAAGCATGACATGATGACTACTACATGAATTGCATCATTCATGTAATTCTCTCAAATATGTTGGTGTTTTGGTCACATAAGTCACAGTGGATATACAGAGACTGATGTTAGGGTCCATTGTTATTTAGTTCAAGCATTGTTTTAAATCTAGTCAATGTTTATTTTTACAGTTTCTCTATTTACAATTGACAATGATTAATTAGGCACAAAGACTTGTGATTTCCACTAGTTCTCGGAACAAACCCACACTTATTGACTCGACGATTGACAGGATGCTATAAGACCAAAGTCTGGTTCCATTGGGGATTGAACCCAGGACCTTCTGCGTGTAAAGCAGACGTGATAACCACTACACTATGGAACCTCTGTAATAATACAGTTTCCTAATCAAACCTTTAACACATGATCAAATATAAATGACTAGCATCAAATACTACTAGTAATGGCAGCCAATACAATAAAGCTTTGGTTCCACTGGGGATTGAACCCAGGACCTTCTGCGTGTAAAGCAGACGTGATGACTACTACACTATGGAACCTCTGTGACATTTAAGTTGCTAATCAAATATCCAAAACATGGTAGAATATTTATGAAAAACTATACAAATACTAGCAGTGACGTAACGTGTGGATAAAGCTTTGGTTCCACTGGGGATTGAACCCAGGACCTTCTGCGTGTAAAGCAGACGTGATAACCACTACACTATGGAACCTCTGTCATGTAGATTTTTTAAGTTAATGTATATGTATCTGGATATCACCAAAGTGTATTTGTTACTAACAATTGTAAGAGTTACTTTGATGCAAGGTCAGGGTAAGGTTATGAACATGATTTTCCATTTTTTAAGGCGCAATCTTGATTCATTTGACCTGAAATAAGGCCCAGGGAACAACAAGACAGGCGTCAGGTTCCATTGGGGATTGAACCCAGGACCTTCTGCGTGTAAAGCAGACGTGATGACTACTACACTATGGAACCTCTGTAATAATATGTTTCCTAATCAAACCCACATGATCAAATATAAATGACTAGCATAAAATACTACTAATGATGGCAGCAAATACAATAAAGCTTTGGTTCGACTGGGGATTGAACCCAGGACCTTCTGCGTGTAAAGCAGATGTGATGACTACTACACTATGGAACCTCTGTGACATTTAAGTTGCTAATCAAATATCCAAAACATGGTAGAATATTTATGAAAAACTATACAAATACTACCAGTGACGTAACGTGTGGATAAAGCTTTGGATCCACTGGGTATTGAACCCAGGACCTTCTGCGTGTAAAGCAGACGTGATAACCACTACACTATGGAACCTCTGTCACTGTCGGATGCATGTGCCATCCGACCTCTGCAGCTCATCCAGAATGCAGCGGCTCGTCTGGTCTTCAACCTTCCAACATTTTCCCACACCACGCCGCTCCTCCGCTCCCTCCACTGGCTTCCGGTAACTGCTAGAATCCACTTCAAGACACTGGTACTTGCGTACCATGCTGCGAATGGATCTGGCCCTCCCTACATCCAGGACATGGTTAAACCATACACCCCAGCACGTGCACTACGCTCTGCATCAACCAAACGACTCGCTGCACCCTCGCTGCGAGGGGGACCCAAGTTCCCATCAGCAAAAACACGTGGGTTTGCTATCCTGGCTCCAAAATGGTGGAATGAGCTCCCCATTGAAATCAGGACCGCAGAAAGCTTACACACCTTCCGGCGCAGACTGAAAACTCATCTCTTTCGACTCCACTTCGAGCGATAGAATGACTAACAAAGAACTGCTAACAGAGCACTTATATACTAATAAAGGACTGGCTTAGCCAGTTGAGCAGCACTTGAAACGATTGGCTCTTTGAAACCTGATGTTCTTATATGATTCTGTTTTCCTCAAGGTTGTGTCTTCCTTGTCGAATGTACTCATTGTAAGTCGCTTTGGATAAAAGCGTCAGCTAAATGCAATGTAATGTAATGTAATGTAGATTTTTTAAGTTAATGTATATGTATCTGGATATCACCAAAGTTTATTTGTTACTAAAAATTGTAAGAGTTTGTGGGTTACATTGATGCAAGGTCAGGGTAAGGTTATGAACATGATTTTCCATTTTTTAAGGCGCAATCTTGATTCATTTGACCTGAAATAAGACCCAGGGAACAACAAGACAGGCGTCAGGTTCCACTGGGGATTGAACCCAGGACCATCTGCGTGTAAAGCAGACGTGATAACCACTACACTATGGAACCTCTGTAATAATATGTTTCCTAATCAAACCCACATGATCAAATATAAATGACTAGCATAAAATACTACTAGTGATGGCAGCCAATACAATAAAGCTTTGGTTCGACTGGGGATTGAACCCAGGACCTTCTGCGTGTAAAGCAGATGTGATGACTACTACACTATGGAACCTCTGTGACATTTAAGTTGCTAATCAAATATCCAAAACATGGTAGAATATTTATGAAAAACTATACAAATACTACCAGTGATGTCACGTGTGGATAGAGCTCTGGTTCCACTGGGGATTGAACCCAGGACCTTCTGCGTGTAAAGCAGACTTGATGAATACTATATGGAAACTCTGTGACATTTAAATTGCTAATCAAATATTCAAGACATGGTCAAATATATATTACTACTATAAAAATAGTACCAGTGAGGTCAGGTGAGGATAAAACTCTGGTTCCAGTGGGGATTGAACCAAGGACCTTCTGCGTGTAAAGCAGACATGATGACCACTACACTATGGAACCTCTGTGAAATTGTAATTTAACTAATTGCAATATAAACATGGTTCTGAATATAGTTCAGGAGTTAAAAAGCTGCATTCATTGTCTCAAAATAAATATTAGACATACAGTACTTCTGGGGATTGAACCCAGAACCTTCTGTGTGTGAAGCATGACATGATGACTACTACATGAATTGCATCATTCATGTCATTCCCTCAAATATGTTGGTGTTTTGGTCACATAAGTCACAGTAGATGTACAGAGACTGATGTGCGGGTTCATTGTTATTTAGTTAAAGCATTGTTTTAAATCTAGGCAATGTTTATTTTTTACATTTTCTCTATTTACAATTGGTAATGATTAATTAGGCACAAAGACTTGTGATTTCCACTGGTTCTTGGAACAAACCCACACTTATTGACTCGACGATTGACCGGATGCTATAAGACCAAAGTCTGGTTCCACTGGGGATTGAACCCAGGACCTTCTGCGTGTAAAGCAAACGTGATAACCACTACACTATGGAACCTCTGTCATGTAGACTTTTTAAGTTAATGTATATGTATCTGGATATCACCAAAGTTTTTTTTTCAATAACCATTGTAAGAGTTTGTGGGTTACATTGATGCATGGTCAGGGTAAGGTTATGAAAAAGGTTTTCCATTTTTTAAGGTGCAATCTTGATTCATTTGACCTGAAATAAGACCCATGGAACAACAAGACATAAGTCAGGTTCCACTGGGGATTGAACCCAGGACCTTCTGCGTGTAAAGCAGACATGATAACCACTACACTATGGAACCTCGGTAATAATACGTTTCCTAATCAAACCTTTAACACATGATCAAATATAAATGACTAGCATAAAATACTACTAGTGATGGCAGCCAATACAATAAAGCTTTGGTTCCACTGGGGATTGAACCCAGGACCTTCTGCGTGTAAAGCAGACGTGATGACTACTACACTATGGAACCTCTGTGACATTTAAGTTGCTAATCAAATATCCAAAACATGGTAGAATATTTATGAAAAACTATACAAATACTACCAGTGACGTCACGTGTGGATAAAGCTCTGGTTCCACTGGGGATTGAACCCAGGAACTTCTGCGTGTAAAGCAGACTTGATGACTACTATATGGAAACTCTGTGACATTGAAATTGCTAATCAAATATTCAAGACATGGTCAAATATATGTGACTACTATAAAAATATTACCAGTGAGGTCAGGTGAGGATAATGCTCTGGTTCCACTGGGGATTGAACCCAGGACCGGAGCAACAGCAGCAGCAGCAGCAGCAGCATCTTACAGATAGAGAGACGACATTAGCGACACAATTCTAGTTCTAACATCACGTTAAACTTATCAAACGTAAGTGGGGCTTTTTTTTCTACGACTGAATTAACACTTGTGATATTGTTACACTGTTTTTGCAATAGTTGTTAGTTGTTAGTTTGTCTTTAACTGTGTGTTGTTAGCGCTGAGGTACTGTAACTTTTGTTAGCTAACGCTATCGTCATGTATTTACAGTAAATGTCAGCTTTAACAGCAGCTGATTTATTACTCATTACACATGGCAACATAGCTGTCAAATGTGTTGTACAGGTGTATCTTGTTAACACTGATCCAAAATACTGCATCATTTCACTCTTTTCATTGCTGCAGCTCTACTTACTACAGTACATTTTAATCGGGTAAATACTACAGTATTCAGTCTTAAAACTGTTGTTTTGCTATCTTCTATTATACTTTTGTTATTATTTTATGGCTAAAGATCTTACCCATCTGCTTTTCAGTCTGTCTGTTCATGTAATAGAAAAGTTGTTACCTAGGCATTACAAATCCCAATTAATGTAAACATGAAATAAAGTGAGTTCACTCACATTGACAGGCCAATACATAATAAATCTTCCTGCCCACCTGCCCCTCTGTTTGTTTGTTTGTTTGTTTGTTTGTTTGTCTGCCTGTCTGATCATGTAATATAAATGTGTTACCTATACGCATCCTGGTTAACGTGAATGAATGAAATGAATAACTCTGCTAATATAACAGTATGATGATTTGTGCACTTCTTAATATATATGTTGCATTGTGTTTTTCTGTGTGCAGGAGATAATGAAGAAAACCATATTCTTCCCAGGAAAGATGAGAGTGTCTTTCAGGAAGGGTCCATCTGGCCACCTGAGACAGGACCCTTCAGAGGAGGGTATGATAATTAAAAAAAATCCTTCCCTTCAGGACAAGTCTGCCGCTCAGAAGCATGAGCATGTGAGGGGAGGGGATGTATCCGACCGACTCGAGGTGATGGGGGAGTACGTGCTACAGCTCCAGGAAGCCTGCCCCACCAGTGGCGTCAGAGGGGGAACATACTGTCGGCTTTGGAGCCAGGGCCAAAGACACCTGGAAGCAGATCTGGGATAGCAGGGCTGATGGTTATGCTGCCTTTGTTTTAGGACTGAAGTGCATCACTAACAGCAAGATGTGCACCCTTCAGCAGTACATCCTCAAGCAGCAGAGGGCTGAGTCCTGTCCACCACCGGCTGAAGGCTGCATTGCATCAGCTACCTCCACTCTGACATCCAGCACTCCAGGTCAGCTCACAGTAATATGCAAATACTGCTTTAAGGTGAACATGACATTGACATAATACATGTTATTGTTTAATCTCCTAGTGATGGAGGAGGACAAGGAGCTGGAGAGGGCGATGTTGGATCTGTCTCCTTCGAAACTCTACACTGAACCAAGTAGGTGGATCCAGTTAGATATACAGTGATTATATAAACGTACTGTACATGTTAACACTGTGTTCATTGTCACCTGTGCTTTATAGGGCCGCCAGCAGCAGTCTCCAGAGCCCCGGCTGTGTCTACACCAACAGGTGTAGACACTCCAGCACACTCCAGCAGTGTGGAGGGTTAACTGTTTCCAACAGATTTTCCCTGCCATTATTATTCTCAACTAGTTTGTTATGTTGGCCGTGTTCTGGTCTGTTCTGATGCTTGTGTTATTCTGTTCTCCAACTAACTGAAGGAATTAACATGTCAGCAATGATGGGAAGTGTTTTTCCGTTTTTGCATGCTTTTTTTTAGACTGTCATACGAGGATTTGGCATTTTAAATATTGCAGTGGCTTAGAACACCTCGCTTCTTACCCTCTAAGATATCATGCCACACCTTTGAATGAAAGATGTGCTTGCTATATATGTATACTGTTTCTCTGCTTTACCTGTTTCCAACACATATAGACATTATGTTTTACTATTTCAAATAATTGGGATTCACAAGTAAATACAACAGGGTATTTTCATTTTTCATTCAAAAAAACTCAATTCATAATAAAGAATAATAATCATTTCAAGGATTTCTATGGGTCTTCCACTCCAACCTTGTCAGTGCTGGGGCCTTAAACGTGTAATGTATTTAAATGTTGCACTAGAATGTTATATACTATACTAGAATAAATAAGTGAACAATAATTGCACTAGAATACATATAATTATTGCACTAGAATACATTTAAACAAATACCAAGTAAGAGGGTATAAATCACTAAAATGAGAATAGAATGCAGAATAGTAACCATACGAGAGCATGAGGTGAAAAACATTTCAGATAATGGATGGTGGTGAGATCAAATAAATCTATATCAAAACAATACACTATCTTCTGCTAAATTATAATATATTAAATATTAAGGTGCAATACAACATATCATATAGTCCAAAAATACAAAGAATATAATATGGTTCAATCCTTTTTTCAGGATCTGATTGTTCTCTCTGTATTGTGGTTTCAGTGTTTTTTATATATTTGTTGTTCTATTTTTAATATTTCTGTTTTTGAATAAATGATCTTGAATGCATCACTGTGGCTGTCTTTACTTGATAGAGGAAGTAATAGTGATAGAAAATGAAACAATGAAACACACTCATATGCTCAATGTAAACATCTATCCAATCAACATTTTAAAATATTAATTATAAGTAAAAATACAAAGATATTATATAAAACATTATTATCACTAATATTAAGATATCATTATTTGTGTTATTATTGCTATATATTAAGATTAAAATAACTATTATAAGAAGCAGCAAGCAAAGAATAATTCATTTCTAACTCCAAATATCTGTTTCAACTTTAACTTTAAACGTTTGAAAAGGAAAATGTAGTGTTTGTGTAAAATGAGCAACATTTTGAAACTGAATGTGGGACATTTTGTTTGGGTCAGGTGGGATTCGAACCATCGTTCTTTTGAAGAGGCTTCTGGCCAATAGAAAGTCTTCTATGGGTATACGCGGCTTACCCTCAGAAAAGTGCCAACCCGCGCCCATGCACTACATGGTATGCTCCATTGCGCACAGGTGTTCCCACTGATTGAGCCTCTACTTAAGGCTGCTTCTTTCTGTGGCTCTGTTTGGCCTTCACAGCCTTGAAGGAGAGGGTAAGCAGGTTACTTGCAAAAAAGACTTCCAATAAATTAGGTTTGAACAAACAATGACTTGGGTTTTATTTGATCAAATGTGTGTTACCCTCAGTGTGCCTTTTACCATGCCCCTATGCCAACTGTGATGAAGGCTTCTTCTTCACATCTAACTCCAAATATCGGTTTCAACTTTAACTTTAAACATTTGAAAAGGTAAATGTAGTGTTTGTGTAAAATGAGCAACATTTTGAAACTGAATGTGGGAAATTTTGTTTGGGCCAGGTGGGATTCGAACCGGCGTTCTTTTGAAGAGGCTTCTGGCCAATAGAAAGTCTTCTATGGGTATACACGGCTCACCTTCGCGTGTAAAGCAGACGTGATAACCACTACACTATGGAACCTCTGTAATAATACGTTTCCTAATCAAACCTTTAACACATGATTACATATAAATGACTAGCATAAAATACTACTAGTGATGGCAGCCAATACAATCAAGCTTTGGTTCCACTGGGATTGAACCCAGGACCTTCTGCGTGTAAAGCAGACGTGATGACTACTACACTATGGAACCTCTGTGACTTTTAAGATGATAATCAAATATCAAAAAAATGGTAGAATATTTATGACTACTATCCAAATACTACCAGTGACGTCACGTGTGGATAAAGCTCTGGTTCCACTGGGGATTTAACCCAGAACCTTCTGTGTGTGAAGCATGACACAATGACTACTACATGAATTGCATCATTCATGTCATTCTCTCACATAATGTGTTTTGGTCACATAACTCACAGTGGAAGTACAGAGACTGATGTTAGGGTTCATTGTTATTTAGTTCAAGCATTGTTTTAAATCTTGTCAATGTTTATTTTTTACATTTTCTCTATTTACAGTTGGTAATGATTAATTAGGCACAAAGACTTGTGATTTCCACTGGTTCTTGGAACAAACCAACACTTATTGACTCGACGATTGACCGGATGCGATAAGACCAAAGTCTGGTTCCACTGGGGATTGAACCCAGGACCTTCTGCGTGTAAAGCAGACATGATAACCACTACACTATAGAACCGGTGTAATAATACATTTCCTAATCAAACCTTTAACACATGATGGAATATAAATTACTAGCATAAGATACTACTAATGATGGCAGCCAATACAATAAAGCTTTGGTTCCAATTGGGATTGAACCTAGGACCTTCTGCGTGTAAAGCAGACGTGATGACTACTACACTATGGAACCTCTGTGACATTTAAGTTGCTAATCAAATATCAAAAACATGGTAGAATGAATATGTATGACTACTATCCAAATACTACCAGTGACGTCACGTGTGGATAAAGCTCTGGTTCCACTGGGGATTTAACCCAGGACCTTCTGCGTGTAAAGCAGACGTGATAACCACTACACTATGGAACCTCTGTAATAATATGTTTCCTAATCAAACCTTTAATACATGATCAAATATAAATGACTAGCATAAAATACTACTAGTGATGGCAGCCAATACAATAAAGCTTTGGTTCCACTGGGGATTGAACCCTGGACCTTCTGCGTGTACAGCAGACTTAATGACTACTATATGGAAACTCTGTGACATTTAAATTGCTAATCAAATATTCAAGACATGGTCAAATATATATGACTACTATAAAAATAGTACCAGTGAGGTCAGGTGAGGATAAAGCATTGGTTCCACTGGGGATCCAACCCAGGACCTTCTGCGTGTAAAGCAGACTTGATGACTACTACACTATGGAACCTCTGTGAAAATTAAATGTAACTAATTGCAATATAAACAGGGTTCTGAATATAGTTCAGTAGTTAAAAAGCTGCATTCACAGTCTCAAAATAAATATTAGACATACAGTACTTCTGGGGATTGAACCCAGAACCTTCTGTGTGTGAAGCATGATATGATGACTACTACATGAATTGCATAATTCATGTCATTCTCTCAAATATATTGGTGTTTTGGTCACATAAGTCACAGTGGATGTACAGAGACTGATGTTAGGGTTCAGTGTTATTTAGTTCAAGCATTGTTTTAAATCTAGTCAATGTTTATTTTTTACATTTTCTCTATTTACAATTGGTAATGATTAATTAGGCACAAATACTTGCGATTTCCACTGGTTCTTGGATACAAACCCACACGTATTGTCTCGACGATTGACCGGATGCTATAAGACCAAAGTCTGGTTCCACTGGGTATTGAACCCAGGACCTTCTGCGTGTAAAGCAGACGTGATAACCACTACACTATGAAACCTCTGTAATACCTTTAACACATGATCAAATATAAATGACTAGCATAAAATACTACTCATGATGGCAGCCAAAACAATAAAGCTTTGGTTCCACTGGGGATTGAACCCAGGACCTTCTGCGTGTAAAGCAGACTTGATGACTACTACACTATGGAACCTCTGTGACATTTAAGTTGCTAATCAAATATCCAAAACATGGTAGAATATTTATGAAAAACTATACAAATACTACCAGTGACGTCACGTGTGGATAAAGCTCTGGTTCCACTGGGGATTAAACCCAAGACCTTCTGCATGTAAAGCAGACTTGATGACTACTATATGGAAACTCTGTGACATTTAAGTTGCTAATCAAATATCCAAAAAATGGTAGAATATTTATGAAAAACTATACAAATACTACCAGTGACGTCACGTGTGGATAAAGCTCTGGTTCAACTGGGGATTGAACCCAGGACCTTCTGTGTGTAAAGCAGACTTGATGACTACTATATGGAATCTCTGTGGACATTTAAATTGCTAATCAAATATTCAAGACATAGTAGAATATATATGACTACTATAAAAATAGTACCAGTGAGGCAGGTGAGGATAAAGCTCTGGTTCCACTGGGGATTGAACACAGGACCTTCTGCATGTAAAGCAGACGTGATGACTACTACACTATGGAACCCCTGTGAGCATGTAATTTAACTAATTGCAATATAAACATGGTTCTGAATATAGTTCAGGAGTTAAAAAGCTGCATTCACAGTCTCAAAATAAATATTAGACATACAGTACTTCTGGGGATTGAACCCAGAAACTTCTGTGTGTGAAGCATGACATGATGACTACTACATGAATTGCATCATTCATGTCATTCTCTCAAATATGTTGGGGTGTTGGTCACATAAGTCAAAGTGGATGTACAGAGACTGATGTTAGGGTTCATTGTTATTTAGTTCAAGCATTAGTTCAAGATTGAATACAACATCGACCCAATTTATTCGGTCAATGACGGTAGAGTTTTGAAAGTGACAAAACACTGTTTCACACATTTAAAAACACTTAAACAATTAAACAATGTTTACACAGGATTCAGGCACCTTCCCTGGCTTGTAACATGTGGTGATGTGCCCTGGAGGTATCAGACTATTTAAAACATGTATACCCAGGATTCAATCTCGTTTCCTGGCTTGCAAAGTGCTGTGAAAAAGTATCTTCTCTTGGTGCAGTCTGGGTGCAAGAGCCATGCGCTGCAATGAGATCTCTGGGTGTGCTCTGTGGCTCTCACAGCCCGCTTCTCTCTGGCTGCTCTCTCCCTGTATTCACAGCACTTTTCCCCAGCTTTCAAACACTTATTGCTGGGTATGAAAGCCTTGTGCATCACCATGGAGCTCTACCTAGGTGTCTTTGAGTGTGAGACCCTGTTAACAGCAGTGAACCTGCTGCCAGCATTACAAACATATAAATCAGGCGTTTTAAAACTTTTTTCCTTGAAAATGATTTGTATTCACTATCATGGGGCTATATAAATCAAATTACGGGTAATTAGGAGCACAATTGTACCTTTTACTATTTAAATGTATTTGTATTATATATTTTGGGCTATTAAAGTGACATTTATGGGTGACTTTGTCAGTTTATGGAGATTAGCCCACAATTCCCGGAGGTTACAGGCAGATATTGGGAGCTCATAGGCGGCCTGCCATGTGCCCCCATCAATGGAAAGCCGAAAAAAGTAAAGAAAATGGTCAATTATATCTTAAAATAATCAAAAATGAAGTTTTAAAAAATCTTTAAAAAACTAGAGTGCCAACAGAGGAGGGGCTCCAAAAAGCTCAAGTCTTCGGCGCTTCGGGCCGAAGCCCTGGACAGTTTTCCACTCCCCCGTTGCATTTGACAACGGAGAGGGGAATCGAGACCTCCCCTCCTCCGTCAAAACAATTCATTCATGTTTTTCAAGCTACCATCCGCACGAAATCAGAAACCCGGTTTTTGAGAGGACTCCGAAAAAAAACGGCCGTTTCCAACACACTCTCACTCCCTAAGCGTCCAATAGCGACGTTTGGTCAGTGTCCGTGGCGTCCAATTGTGACGCTCCTAGGCTCCTTCAGCGTCATAAAGGGACGCAAATAGCTTTCAACTGATTGCAATGTATTCCCATCTGCGTCGGGATTTGACGCTCATGGAAGCACGGCATTCGTTTATGCCGGCTGCCCTTAAAGGCAATGTGAGCATCCATTCCCATTGGATAACGGAGAATTGTACACCCGGAAGTAAGTACTCCTCTTACTGTCGATTGATTTTACAGTGATATCTGCACTACTCATCGACTAAAAAACACCAGATTATCCTTGTTAATTACACAACATTGATTGGTTTAAATTGTGTACAATGCTTTTGTATTTTTCCCCTTCGATTCGGAGAAACAAATATGTTTTCTGAGTAAAGGATGGCAGAAGACACTACACTACCCAGAATCCCCAGCTATCGTTTGGCCTACACCATGTGCTCTGTTTGACAAACCCCGTTTTTTCCACCATTCATTCCGATGGCTGGCGTCTATGTCACGTGATCTTCAAATGTCTCCCTGCAGAAAAAGAAAACATGGCCGAACTTCGTTTTATTCTAGTTGTAAAAGGCCTATTTTAAAGTTAGTTTGGCCATTAAAATGCGTTTTGATGTCATTTGATGCGAGAAATATGAGTTGTTATTTCAGATTATGTGTGCAGTGGATGTACATGATCTTTAGTTTGCTAGTTATTACGAAGATTACTTCAGGAAATCGCGACGTTTCATTGTTACCAAGGTGGTTGCTAGGGACGCTGCTATCGATATTATTTCTGTTATGTTGTGTAACTGTTTAATGGTGTTATCTTTATTGCTACCCCCTTCCCCGTCAATGTATAGTGTTGGTCCACAGCCTAAACATATTAGTTTAACAAAATCCGCATCTAAAGATAGCCTACGTTATTCCCCCCCTGTGCAATTCCAGTCTCAAATCTCACAGCACACCGTCATTAACAAATTCCGGAAACAGACCGAAATAATAATAATACCTTATTCCGAGTGTGCTTGCTTTTCTCTTTGAAAGTCATCACATAACGGCATTGTAATACACGGTTCGGCTGCATTACATATTACATATCTGCCGTAGTTCTGTATTTATAGCCCTGATGAGAAGACAAACATGAGGAACTGAAAACGTGACGTGGATCATAAATATATCAGCCATTAAACAACATCTTACATTTCTTTTCACACAATGCGTCTCCTTGCAGTATCAACACTAATTCGGCTCACTTTTATATTTGATCCAATTGGTAGATAGGCTGTATTTACACCATAAAGGTGCACAGTTGATATAAAGGGACACCTGGTGGTTAAAGCATGTTATTGAATTTCAATATTTTTATTATTAAATATTAATACGATCCCTATAAAGTATATTCATTACTCGTTATTCTCTACTAATTGTTAATTAAAGACTGTATGTAATGACTATTTTGCACATCCCTTTCAAGATTTCAAGATTTTCTAAGGTTTATTGACATATCATATAGGCCTACACAACTGTGGTGTAGTTCTGCACTGAATGAAAAACTTGGGTTGCAGGTTCCTCAATAGTGCATTACAAGACATCTATCAATATGTGTGCATACCTCCAGCAATGTTAACTATGTTGAAGCACTTATTTTAACTGATATTATACATAATGTATTATACTCTTATAGATGTATGTAGATATTTCATCTCCGGCCTTGTCAGGTATTGAACAATCAATAAATAAAGAACACAGAATTGTTGAATATAAAACACAGAATTTATGTGATTATACTAAATGATTTTCAAATAAACACAACTGCATATTTAACTGTTAGACATGCTGATGTAACGCAAATGTTCCAACTTGGGATCAATAAAGTATATCTTATCTTAAGCTGACCGATGGCTACTGCCATATTTGCACAATGTGCCTCTGAACCTTGACAAGTGCATGTTTCAGGCTTATCAATTAATGTAATGTAATGTTATCACAGGGGTCACACACATAAGACCAGCTGTTAAATAAAGCTCTTCTGACCTTAGCTGGCATGTGGGTATATATAGTAATACTGCCCATAATGGGCACAAGCAATTTTCACCCATTTATTAATTATATGTTTTAAATGTGAGTGTTTCCTTTCCCCTAAACCTCCAGGGATGTACACAGTTTAATACTGGCAACTTCTTATTATGGGAAATACGAAAACGTCTTTTAAAACTACAACTCCCAGTAGAGACGTGCCATAGAGAACATGTTGCGAAACAGAATAGCCAGCATGTGTAGTTCTGGGGACGCGGTGGACCTGTTCAAATCCAGTTTGGGACAGTCTGCGTGGTTCCATCCCATTTCAAGTGCTGTTCGAGAATCGGCTTAACCCTAGGAGCACACTCTCCAATCACAGAGCTTGAGGACTATCACGGGGTTTGTCAAGAGCACATGGTGTAGTCCAAACGATAGCTGGGGATTCTGGGTAGTGTAGTGTCTTCTGCCATCCTTTACTCCTGGGAATGGACGCTCACATTACCTTTAAGGGCAGCCGACATAAACGAATGCCGTGCTTCCATGAGCGTCAAATCCCGACGCAGATGGGAATACATTGCAATCAGTTGAAAGCTATTTGCGTCTCTTTATGACGCTGAAGGAGCCTAGGAGCGTCACAATTGGACGCCACGGACACTGACCAAACGTCGCTATTGGACGCTTAGGGAGTGAGAGTGTGTTGCCGTTTCACATCATGGAGGAATGTGTCCGCTACATGAGTGCTTTGGCTCGAATACAATTGTTGCCTGGAGACCCCCCAGTATGGTTCTTACCAAACTTTAAGTTTTTGAACTGGTCTCTGAAGGAATGCAAGGGGAGTTGTCAGGGAATTATGAGACACTATTTTGGGATACAATTTCTCCATTTTCACCCCTTTCCTCTGGTTCTCCCAAAAGATAACTTAGAGTTTTTCTGACTCTTGAGGAATGTAAGGAGAGTTGTCAGGGGACTCTATACACCTTAAGAGACACTATTTTCAGAAACAATTTATCCATTTTCACCCCTTTCCTCTGGTTCTTCCAAAAGTTAACTTAGACTTTTTCTGACTCTGGAGGAATGTAAGGAGTGTTGTCAGGGGACTCTACCCGCCTTATGATGCACTTTTTTCGGATACTTTTGGCCCGTTTTCATGGTTCTCCAAAAAGTTAACTCAGACTTTTTGTGACTCTGGAGGAATATGAGGGGAGTTGTCAGGGGACTCTACCTACATTATGATGCACTATTTTTGGATACTTTTGGCCCGTTTTCATGGTTCTCCAAAAAGTTAACTCAGACTTTTTGTGACTCTGGAGGAATGTGAGGGGAGTTGTCAGGGGACTCTACACGCATTATGATGCATTATTTTTGGATACTTTTGGCCCGTTTTCATGGTTCTCCAAAAAGTTAACTCAGACTTTTTGTGACTCTGGAGGAATGTGAGGGGAGTTGTCAGGGGACTCTACACGCATTATGATGCACTATTTTTGGATACTTTGGCCCGTTTTCATGGTTCTCCAAATAGTTAACTCAGACTTTTTGTGACACTGGAGGAATGTGAGGGGAGTTGTCAGGGGACTGTACTCTATGATGCACTATTTTCGGATACTTTTGGCCCGTTTTCATGGTTCTCCAAAAAGTTAACTCAGACTTTTTGTGACTCTGGAGGAATGTGAGGGGAGTTGTCAGGGGACTCTACCCACATTATGATGCACTATTTTCGGATACCTTTTTACATTTTCACCCCTTTTGTCTGGTTCTTTTTCTTTTTATTTCTGTTTTGGCCCGTTTCACCCGGTTCCTTCTACCGGGGGCACTGCCCGGTCCTGGGTTTCCCCCAACGGCCTTTGTCCAGCCGTTCCCCCCCCCCCCAACTCGACCGTACATTAACGGATTTTGTCCATTTTTGCTGCGATCCTCTCACCTCACTGATCAAATGGCAAACACAACCCGCCATCGGAGGGCCTCCACCGGCCCGGCCTCGTGCCAGTGCTCTGGCGGTCGGATCCTCCAAACTGCGGGTTCTTCTCCTCTGACCGCACTGATCGAATGGCAAACGCGACCCGCCATCGGAGGGCCTCCTCCCCAGGTCAACGTGCCGGTGCTTGTCGGTCGGTAGAATTATATTTTGCAGGACATGACAGAGCTCAGGAGTCTGCACTTTGAAGCTCCTAGAGCGGACAAAGATATGTGTATTTGCCTGAATGATGGAAATAAACAAATAATTATATTTTACAGGACATGACGGAGATAGGTGTATTTTCACAGCTTTTTGGAAATACACCAAATGTGAAATTGCAGGGCAATACAGAGCTCATTTATCCATGTGATGTTGTGCAGTACATTTCCAAGCTCATTTAACGACATGGAGTACCAGGGGCACTAAGGGGCACTAAGGTCTTACCCGGATGTCCTTATGTGTTTAGTCAGAGTGAGAGTGCTTAAGTTTGGGTACACAGCTTTGCCACAGAAGGCCGAATATGGATGCTGATGGGCGGACGGTAAACCATCGCAAAATCCACCCCCCTTTTAGGGTTAGCAGGGGCATGAGGTTCTGCAGGGTGTGATCATCTGGGTTTAGTCCATGGGGGAGTGCTTAAGTCCGGGGGCCCGGGGTCTCACGGTGTGCGAGGTTATGGAAATATGCATGTCAGGGAGAGATGCTGGAGCTGCTTAGTCCGTCCTTTGGGGCTCTGTGAGGAGCTACAAATAGGTGGTTTTCCCGGTCTATTTCATGGAAGTCTGACATAGCCTGTTTGCACATGTCAGGGAGAGATGCTGGAGCTGCTTAGTCCGTCCTTTGGGGCTCTGTGAGGGGCTACAAATAGGTGGTTTTCCCGGTCTATTGCATGGAAGTCTGACATAGCCTGTTTGCATATGTCAGGGAGAGATGCTGGAGGTCTGTAGTCCGTCCTTTGGGGTTCTGTGAGGGGCCGGACATAGGTTGGCTGATGTGCCCTCCTGTGATTTTTCAACGGTTTAAAATAGTTTTTTCACTTTTAAAAACAGCTTTCTGCCCTGGAAATGATTTCTAATCATTATTACCATTATGGGGGGGCTGCAGGAACACTTTCCCCACCTTTCAAACTCTTATTCCTGACCAGGATAAGGTTATGAACATGGTTTTCCATTTTTAAAGGCGCAATCTTGTTTCATTTGACCTAAAATAAGACCCAGGGAACAACAAGAAACGCGTCAGGTTCCACTGGGGATTGAACCCAGGTCCTTCTAAGTGTAAAGCAGACGTGATAACCACTTCACTATGGAAGATTAATTAGGCACAAAGACTTGTGATTTCCACTGGTTCTTGGAACAAACCCACACTTATTGACTCGACGATTGACCGGATGCTATAAGACCAAAGTTTGGTTCCACTGGGGATTGAACCCAGGACCTTCTGCGTGTAAAGCAGACATGATAACCACTACACTATGGAACCTCTGTAATAATAGGTTTCCTAATCAAACCTTTAACATATGATAAAATATAAATGACTAGCATAATATACTACTAGTGATGGCAGCCAATACAATAAAGCTTTGGTTCCACTGGGGATTGAACCCAGGACCTTATGCGTGTAAAGCAGACGTGTTGACTACTACACTATGGAACCTCTGTGACATTTAAGTTGCTAATCAAATATCCAAAACATGGTAGAATATTTATGAAAAACTATACAAATACTACCAGTGACGTCACGTGTGGATAAAGCTCTGGTTCCACTGGGGATTGAACCCAGGACCTTCTGCGTGTAAAGCAGACTTGATGACTACTACACTATGGAACCTCTGTGACATTTAAGTTGCTAATCAAATATTCAAGACATGGTCAAATATATATGACTACTATAAAAATAGTACCAGTGAGGTCAGGTGAAGATAAAGCTCTGGTTCCACTGGGGATTGAACCCAGGACCTTCAGCGTGTAAAGCAGACTTGATGACTACTATATGGAAACTCTGTGAAATTTAAATTGCTAATCAAATATTCAAGACATGGTCAAATATATATGACTACTATAAAAATAGTACCAGTGAGGTCAGGTGAGGATAAAGCTCTGGTTCCACTGGGGATTAAACCCAGGACCTTCTGCGTGTAAAGCAGACGTGATAATCAATACACTGGAACCTCTGTAATAATATATTTCCTAATCAAACCTTTAACTCATGTTGGAATATAAATTACTAGCATAAGATACTACTAGTGATGGCAGCCAATACAATAAAGCTTTGGTTCCACTGGGGATTGAACCCAGGACCTTCTGCGTGTAAAGCAGACGTGATGACTACTACACTATGGAACCAGTATGAGAAGGTAATTTAACTGATTGCAATATAAACATGGTTCTGAATATAGTTCAGGAGTTAAAAAGCTGCATTCACAGTCTCAAAATAAATATTAGACATACAGTACTTCTGGGGATTGAACCCAGAACCTTCTGTGTGTGAAGCATGATATGATGAATACTACATGAATTGCATCATTCATGTCATTCTCTCAAATATGTTGGTGTTTTGGTCACATAAGTCACAGTGGATGTACAGAGACTGATGTTAGTGTTCATTGTTATTTAGTTCAAGCATTGTTTTAAATCTAGTCAATGTTTATATTTTTACATTTTCTCTATTTACAATTGGTAATGATTAATTAGGCACAAAGACTTCTTGGAACAAACCCACACTTATTGACTCGACGATTGACCGGATGCTATAAGACCAAAGTCTGGTTCAAATGGGGATTGAACCCAGGACCTTCTGCGTGTAAATCAGACGTGATGACTACTACACTATGGAACCTCTGTGACATTTAAGTTGCTAATCAAATATCCAAAACATGGTAGAATATTTATGAAAAACTATACAAATACTACCAGTGATGTCACGTGTGGATAAAGCTCTGGTTCCACTGGGGATTGAACCCAGGACCTTCTGCGTGTAAAGCAGACGTGATAACCACTACACTATGGAACCTCTGTAATAATAACTTTCCTAATCAAACCTTTAACACATGATCAAATATAAATGACTAGCATATAATACTACTAGTGATGGCAGCCAATACAATAAAGCTTTGGTTCCACTGGGGATTGAACCCAGGACCTTCTGCGTGTAAAGCAGACTTGATGACTACTACACTATGGAAGCTCTGGGTGAATGTAATTTAACTAATTGCAATGTAAACATGGTTCTGAATATAGTTCAGGAGTTAAAAAGCTGCATTCACAGTCTCAAAATATATATTAGACATACAGTACTTCTGGGGATTGAACCCAGAACCTTCTGTGTGTGAAGCATGATATGATGACTACTACATGAATTGCATCATTCATGTCATTCTCTCAAATATGTTGGTGTTTTGGTCACATAAGTCACAGTGGATGTTCAGAGACTGATGTTAGGGTTCATTGTTATTTAGTTCAAGCATTGTTTTAAATCTAGTCAATGTTTATATTTTTACATTTTCTCTATTTGCAATTGGTAATGATTAATTAGGCACAAAGACTTCTTGGAACAAACCCACACTTATTGACTCGACGATTGACCGGATGCTATAAGACCAAAGTCTGGTTCAAATGGGGATTGAACCCAGGACCTTCTGCGTGTAAAGCAGACGTGATAACCATTACACTATGGAACCTCTGTAATAATAGATGTCCTAATCAAACCCACATGATCAAATATAAATGACTAGCATAAAATACTACTAGTGATGGCAGCCAATACAATAAAGCTTTGGTTCCACTGGAGATTGAACCCAGGACCTTCTGCGTGTAAAGCAGACGTGATGACTACTACACTATGGAACCAGTATGAGAAGGTAATTTAACTGATTGCAATATAAACATGGTTCTGAATATAGTTCAGGAGTTAAAAAGCTGCATTCACAGTCTCAAAATAAATATTAGACATACAGTACTTCTGGGGATTGAACCCAGAACCTTCTGTGTGTGAAGCATGATATGATGAATACTACATGAATTGCATCATTCATGTCATTCTCTCAAATATGTTGGTGTTTTGGTCACATAAGTCACAGTGGATGTACAGAGACTGATGTTAGTGTTCATTGTTATTTAGTTCAAGCATTGTTTTAAATCTAGTCAATGTTTATATTTTTACATTTTCTCTATTTACAATTGGTAATGATTAATTAGGCACAAAGACTTCTTGGAACAAACCCACACTTATTGACTCGACGATTGACCGGATGCTATAAGACCAAAGTCTGGTTCAAATGGGGATTGAACCCAGGACCTTCTGCGTGTAAATCAGACGTGATGACTACTACACTATGGAACCTCTGTGACATTTAAGTTGCTAATCAAATATCCAAAACATGGTAGAATATTTATGAAAAACTATACAAATACTACCAGTGATGTCACGTGTGGATAAAGCTCTGGTTCCACTGGGGATTGAACCCAGGACCTTCTGCGTGTAAAGCAGACGTGATAACCACTACACTATGGAACCTCTGTAATAATAACTTTCCTAATCAAACCTTTAACACATGATCAAATATAAATGACTAGCATATAATACTACTAGTGATGGCAGCCAATACAATAAAGCTTTGGTTCCACTGGGGATTGAACCCAGGACCTTCTGCGTGTAAAGCAGACTTGATGACTACTACACTATGGAAGCTCTGGGTGAATCTAATTTAACTAATTGCAATGTAAACATGGTTCTGAATATAGTTCAGGAGTTAAAAAGCTGAATTCACAGTCTCAAAATATATATTAGACATACAGTACTTCTGGGGATTGAACCCAGAACCTTCTGTGTGTGAAGCATGATATGATGACTACTACATGAATTGCATCATTCATGTCATTCTCTCAAATATGTTGGTGTTTTGGTCACATAAGTCACAGTGGATGTTCAGAGACTGATGTTAGGGTTCATTGTTATTTAGTTCAAGCATTGTTTTAAATCTAGTCAATGTTTATATTTTTACATTTTCTCTATTTGCAATTGGTAATGATTAATTAGGCACAAAGACTTCTTGGAACAAACCCACACTTATTGACTCGACGATTGACCGGATGCTATAAGACCAAAGTCTGGTTCAAATGGGGATTGAACCCAGGACCTTCTGCGTGTAAAGCAGACGTGATAACCATTACACTATGGAACCTCTGTAATAATAGATGTCCTAATCAAACCCACATGATCAAATATAAATGACTAGCATAAAATACTACTAGTGATGGCAGCCAATACAATAAAGCTTTGGTTCCACTGGAGATTGAACCCAGGACCTTCTGCGTGTAAAGCAGACGTGATGACTACTACACTATGGAACCAGTATGAGAAGGTAATTTAACTGATTGCAATATAAACATGGTTCTGAATATAGTTCAGGAGTTAAAAAGCTGCATTCACAGTCTCAAAATAAATATTAGACATACAGTACTTCTGGGGATTGAACCCAGAACCTTCTGTGTGTGAAGCATGATATGATGAATACTACATGAATTGCATCATTCATGTCATTCTCTCAAATATGTTGGTGTTTTGGTCACATAAGTCACAGTGGATGTACAGAGACTGATGTTAGTGTTCATTGTTATTTAGTTCAAGCATTGTTTTAAATCTAGTCAATGTTTATATTTTTACATTTTCTCTATTTACAATTGGTAATGATTAATTAGGCACAAAGACTTCTTGGAACAAACCCACACTTATTGACTCGACGATTGACCGGATGCTATAAGACCAAAGTCTGGTTCAAATGGGGATTGAACCCAGGACCTTCTGCGTGTAAATCAGACGTGATGACTACTACACTATGGAACCTCTGTGACATTTAAGTTGCTAATCAAATATCCAAAACATGGTAGAATATTTATGAAAAACTATACAAATACTACCAGTGATGTCACGTGTGGATAAAGCTCTGGTTCCACTGGGGATTGAACCCAGGACCTTCTGCGTGTAAAGCAGACGTGATAACCACTACACTATGGAACCTCTGTAATAATAACTTTCCTAATCAAACCTTTAACACATGATCAAATATAAATGACTAGCATATAATACTACTAGTGATGGCAGCCAATACAATAAAGCTTTGGTTCCACTGGGGATTGAACCCAGGACCTTCTGCGTGTAAAGCAGACTTGATGACTACTACACTATGGAAGCTCTGGGTGAATGTAATTTAACTAATTGCAATGTAAACATGGTTCTGAATATAGTTTCAGGAGTTAAAAAAGCTGCATTCACAGTCTCAAAATATATATTAGACATACAGTACTTCTGGGGATTGAACCCAGAACCTTCTGTGTGTGAAGCATGATATGATGACTACTACATGAATTGCATCATTCATGTCATTCTCTCAAATATGTTGGTGTTTTGGTCACATAAGTCACAGTGGATGTTCAGAGACTGATGTTAGGGTTCATTGTTATTTAGTTCAAGCATTGTTTTAAATCTAGTCAATGTTTATATTTTTACATTTTCTCTATTTGCAATTGGTAATGATTAATTAGGCACAAAGACTTCTTGGAACAAACCCACACTTATTGACTCGACGATTGACCGGATGCTATAAGACCAAAGTCTGGTTCAAATGGGGATTGAACCCAGGACCTTCTGCGTGTAAAGCAGACGTGATAACCATTACACTATGGAACCTCTGTAATAATAGATGTCCTAATCAAACCCACATGATCAAATATAAATGACTAGCATAAAATACTACTAGTGATGGCAGCCAATACAATAAAGCTTTGGTTCCACTGGAGATTGAACCCAGGACCTTCTGCGTGTAAAGCAGACGTGATGACTACTACACTATGGAACCTCTGTGACATTTTAGTTGCTAATCAAATATCCAAAACATGGTAGAATATTTATGAAACACTATACAAATACTACCAGTGACGTCACGTGTGGATAAAGCTCTGGTTCCACTGGGGATTGAACCCAGGACCTTCTGCGTGTAAAGCAGACTTGATGACTACTATATGGAAACTCTGTGACATTTAAATTGCTAATCAAATATTCAAAACATGGTCAAATATATATGACTACTATAAATATAGTACCAGTGAGGAAAAAGCTCTGGTTCCACTGGGGATCGAACCCAGGACCTTCTGCGTGTAAAGCAGACGTGATGACTACTACACTATGGAACCCCTGTGAAAATGTAATTTAACTAATTGCAATATAAACATGGTTCTGAATATAGTTCAGGAGTTAAAAAGCTGCATTCACAGTCTCAAAATAAATATTAGACATACAGTAGGGGATTGGGGATTGAACCCAGAACCTTCTGTGTGTGAAGCATGACATGATGACTACTACATGAATTGCATCATTCATGTCATTCTCTCAGATATTTTGGTGTTTTGGTCACATAAGTCACAGTGGATGTACAGAGACTGATGTTAGGGTTCATTGTTATTTAGTTCAAGCATTGTTTTAATTCTAGTCAATGTTTATTTTTTACATTTTCTCTATTTACAATTGGTAATGATTAATTAGGCACAAAGACTTGTGATTTCCACTGGTTCTTGGAACAAACCCACACTTATTGACTCGACGATTGACCGGATGCTATAAGACCAAAGTCAGGTTCCACTGGGGATTGAACCCAGGACCTTCTGCGTGTAAAGCAGACGTGATGACTACTACACGATGGAACCTCTGTGACATTTAAGTTGCTAATCAAATATCCAACACATGGTAGCATATTTATGAAAAACTATACAAATACTACCAGTGACGTCACGTGTGGATAAAGCTCTGGTTCCACTGGGGATTGAACCCAGGACCTTCTGCGTGTAAAGCAGACTTGATGACTACTATATGGAAACTCTGTGACATTTAAGTTGCTAATCAAATATTCAAGACATGGTCAAATATATATGACTACTATAAAAATAGTACCAGTGATGTCAGGTGAGGATAAAGCTCTGGTTCCACTGGGGATTGAACCCAGGACCTTCTGCGTGTAAAGCAGACTTGATGACTACTATATGGAAACTCTGTGACATTTAAGTTGCTAATCAAATATTCAAGACATGGTCAAATATATATGACTACTATAAAAAATAGTACCAGTGAGGTCAGGTGAGGATAAAGCTCTGGTTCCACTGGGGATTGAACCCAGGACCTTCTGCGTGTAAAGCAGACGTGATGGCTACAACACTATGGAACCTCTGTGAAAATGTAATTTAACTAATTGTAATATAAACATGGTTCTGAATATAGTTCAGGAGTTAAAAAGCTGCATTCACAGTCTCAAAATAAATATTAGACATACAGTACTTCTGGGGATTGAACCCAGAACCTTCTGTGAGTGAAGCATGACATGATGACTACTACATGAATTGCATCATTCATGTCATTCTCTCAAATATGTTAGTGTTTTGGTCACATAAGTCACAGTGGATGTACAGAGACTGATGTTAGGGTTCATTGTTATTTAGTTCAAGCATTGTTTTAAATCTAGTCAATGTTTATTTTTTACATTTTCTCTATTTACAATTGGTAATGATTAATTAGGCACAAAGACTTGTGATTTCCACTGGTTCTTGGAACAAACCCACACTTATTGACTTGACGATTGACCGGATGCTATAACACCAAAGTCTGGTTCCACTGGGGATTGAACCCAGGACCTTCTGCGTGTAAAGCAGACGTGATAACCACTACACTATGGAACCTCTGTAATAATACATGTCCTAATCAAACCTTTAACACATGATGGAATATAAATTACTAGCATAAGATACTACTAATGATGGCAGCCAATACAATAAAGCTTTGGTTCCACTGGGGATTGAACCCAGGACCTTCTGCGTGTAAAGCAGACGTGATGACTACTACACTATGGAACCTCTGTGACATTTAAGTTGCTAATCAAATATCCAAAACATGGTAGAATATTTATGAAAAACTATACAAATACTACCAGTGACATCACGTGTGAATAAAGCTCTGGTTCCACTGGGGATTGAACCCAGGACCTGCTGCATGTAAAGCAGACATGATAAACACTACACTATGGAACCTCTGTAATAATACATTTCCTAATCAAACTTTTAACACATGATCAAATATAAATGACTAGCATAAAATACTACAAGTCATGGCAGCCAATACAATAAAGCTCTGGTTCCACTGGGGATTGAACCCAGGACATTCTGTGTGTAAAGCAGACTTGATGACTACTACACTATGGAACCTCTGTGACATATAAGTTGCTAATCAAATATTCAAGACATGGTCAAATATATATGAATACTATAAAAATAGTACCAGTGAGATCAGGTGAGGATACAGCTCAGGTTCCACTGGGGATTGAAACCAGGACCTTCTGCGTGTAAAGCAGACGTGATAACCACTACACTATGAAACCTCTGTAATAATACATGTCCTAATCAAACCTTTAACACATGATGGAATATAGATTACTAGCATAAGATACTACTCATGATGGCAGCCAATACAATAAAGCTTTGGTTACACTGGGGATCGAACCCAGGACCATCTGCGTGTAAATCAGACTTGATGACTACTACACTATGGAACCTCTGTGAGAAAGTAATTTAACTAATTGCAATATAAACATGGTTCTGAATATAGTTCAGGAGTTAAAAAGCTGCATTCACAGTCTCAAAATAAATATTAGACATACAGTACTTCTGGGGATTGAACCCAGAACCTTCTGTGTGTGAAGCATGACATGATGACTACTACATGAATTGCATCATTCATTTTATTCTCTCAAATATGTTGGTGTTTTGGTCACATAAGTCACAGTGGATGTACAGAGACTGATGTTAGGGTTCATTGTTATTTAGTTCAAGCATTGTTTTAAATCTAGTCAATGTTTATTTTTTACATTTTCTCTATTTACAATTGGTAATGATTAATTAGGCACAAAGACTTGTGATTTCCACTGGTTCTTGGAACAAACCCACACGTATTGTCTCGACGATTGACCGGATGCTATAAGACCAAAGTCTGGTTCCACTGGGGATTGAACCCAGGACCTTCTGCGTGTAAAGCAGACGTGATAACCACTACACTATGGAACCTCTGTCATGTAGACTTTTTAAGTTAATGTATATGTATCTGGATATCACCAAAGTTTTTTTTTCACTAACCATTGTAAGAGTTTGTGGGTTACATTGATGCAAGGTCAGGGTAAGGTTATGAAAATGGTTTTCCATTTGTTAAGGTGCAATCTTGATTCATTTGACCCAGGGAACAACAAGACAGAAGTCAGGTTCCACTGGGGATTGAACCCAGGACCTTCTGTGTGTGAAGCATGACATGATGACTACTACATGAATTGCATCATTCATGTCATTCTCTCAAATATGTTGGTGTTTTGGTCACATAAGTCACAGTGGATGTACAGAGACTGATGTTAGGGTTCATTGTTATTTAGTTCAAGCATTGTTTTAAATCTAGTCAATGTTTATTTTTTGCATTTTCTCTATTTACAATTGGTAATGATTAATTAGGCACAAATACTTGCGATTTCCACTGGTTCTTGGAACAAACCCACACTTATTGACTCGACGATTGACCGGATGCTATAAGACCAAAGTCAGGTTCCACTGGGGATTGAACCCAGGACCTTCTGCGTGTAAATCAGACGTGATGACTACTACACCATGGAACCTCTGTGTCATTGTGGTTGCTAATCAAATATCCAAAACATGGTAGAATATTTATGAAAAACTATACAAATACTACCAGTGACGTCACGTGTAGATAAAGCTCTGGTTCCACTGGGGATTGAACCCAGGACCTTCTGCGTGTAAAGCAGACGTGATAACCACTACACTATGGAACCTCTGTAAAATACATTTCCTAATCAAACCTTTAACACATGATCAAATATAAATGACTAGCATAAAATACTACTCATGATGGCAGCCAATACAATAAAGCTTTGGTTCCACTGGGGATTGAACCCAGGACCTTCTGCGTGTAAAGCAGACTTGATGACTACTACACTATGGAACCTCTGTCATGTAGACATTTTAAATTCATGTATATGTATCTGGATATCACCAAAGTTTATGTTTTACTAACAATTGTAAGGCTGAAGTCGAATAGTCCATTTAGCTTAGGAACCTTCCTAAAGGAGTGAAATGACCCGGAAGTCCCTCAGTGGCAGCCATGATAAGTGCCGTTCGAATTCTCTAGAATGATGAGAATGATAGGAAAGGAGGTTTCAAACTTCCTTTATAACCTCCTTTAGCTTAGGAACCACTGGACCTCCCTAACCGGCAGGAGAAGCAAAAATGCTGCCCCACAATGCCTTGCAGCCGCAGCATTTGCCGTCACTCCACAGTCGGCCGTTCATTGAAACAACCGATTATGACCGAGAAATTATATCATGAAAGTTACGGTGCTTATTAAGCATTTTAAAACATAGGTGGTACGTTGCCAAAGTGCTTTGTTTTGAACGTTCATCAGTATTATAATCAAAAAGAGAAATATGAACGTTAGTTTTCACTGAAATTATCAAATAAAGCCAACATTTCAGTCTTTACTGAGCTGTGTGGGCTTTGTTCAACTTTTAAAAGATGTTTGAATGGTGATATACACAGTGATAGATGTTAAGGACTAACGTTTATAATAAATACATCTGTATTGATTTTAAGATCTTTAGTTCATACAATCATACGTATTGGGATCATTTGTATTAATGTGGACCGGAGGGAGAGGGTGACGAGCATAAGTTTCACTTTCCTTTTTTATTTCAATTCCAACTTTGGTCATGAAGAATATGTTTCTCTGTTGTCCACGTTCATAAAGCAAAGCAGCAGCATCAGAGCACGGAGCAGAGTCTCTAGATGAGTTCACAGTAGTCCCTTGTTCTTATTAAACATTAATGTTGTAGTCCGCTGTATAGAAAACTGTAGTTTCCATAGTTTCCCCACAGCAGCAGACGCACACAATGACGTCCGCTGGCGCATCATAAACACGTCCGATAGTGAAAGTGCATTCGGATTCTCTAAAGTACCGCAGTCTCTTCTCCTAAGTCCTTTTGAATTATCCTATCCACTATCCCTTAACCCCGTGACGTTTCACTTAGAGGTCAAGGAATAGACGATAGGGTTAGAATTTAGGAGCTGATTTTTAAACTATCCGACTGCAGCCTAAGAGTGTGTGGGTTACATTGATGCAAGGTCAGGGTTAGGTTATGAACATGGTTTTCCATTTTTTAAGACGCAATCTTGATTCATTTGACCTGAAATAAGACCCAGGGAACAACAAGACAGACGTCAGGTTCCACTGGGGATTGAACCCAGGACCTTCTGTGTGTAAAGCAGACGTAATAACCACTACACTATGGAACCTCTGTAATAATAAGTTTCCTAATCAAACCTTTAACACATGATCAAATATAAATGACTAGCATAAGATACTACTAGTGATGGCAGCCAATACAATAAAGCTTTTGTTCCATTAGGGATTGAACCCAGGACCTTCTGCGTGTAAAGCAGACGTGATGACTACTACACTATGGAACCTCTGTGACATTGTGGTTGCTAATCAAATATCCAAAACATGGTAGAATATTTATGAAAAACTATACAAATACTACCAGTGACGTCACGTGTGGATAAAGCTCTGTTTCCACTGGGGAATGAACCCAGGACCTTCTGCGTGGAAAGCAGACGTGATAACCACTACACTATGGAACCTCTGTAACAATACATTGCCTAATCAAACCTTTAACACATGATGGAATATAAATTAGTAGCATAAGATACTACTAGTGATGGCAGCCAATACAATAAAGCTTTGGTTCCACTGGGGATTGAACCCAGGACCTTCTGCGTGTAAAGCAGACGTGATGACTACTACACTATGGAACCTCTGTAATAATATGTTTCCTAATCAAACCCACATGATCAAATATAAATGACTAGCATAAAATACTACTAGTGATGGCAGCCAATACAATAAAGCCTTGGTTCCACTGGGGATTGAACCCAGGACCTTCTGCATGTAAAGCAGATGTGATGACTACTACACTATGGAACCTCTGTGACATTTAAGTTGCTAATCAAATATCCAAAACATGGTAGAATATTTATGAAAAACTATACAAATACTAGCAGTGACGTCACGTGTGGATAAAGCTCTGGTTCCACTGGGGATTGAACCCAGGACCTTCTGCGTGTAAAGCAGACTTGATAACCACTACACTATGGAACCTCTGTCATGTAGACATTTTAAGTTCATGTATATGTATCTGGATATCACCAAAGTTTATTTTTTACTAACAATTGTAAGAGTTGGTGGGTTACATTGATGCAAGGTCAGGGTAAGGTTATGAACATGGTTTTCCATTTTTTAAGGGGCAATCTTGATTCATTTGACCTGAAATAAGGCCCAGGGAACAACAAGACAGCTGTCAGATTCCACTGGGGATTGAACCCAGGACCTTCTGCGTGTAAAGCAGACGTGATAACCACTACACTATGGAACCTCTGTAACAATACATTGCCTAATCAAACCTTTAACACATGATGGAATATAAATTAGTAGCATAAGATACTACTAATGATGGCAGCCAATACAATAAAGCTTTGGTTCCACTGGGGATTGAACCCAGGACCTTCTGCGTGTAAAGCAGACGTGATGACTACTACACTATGGAACCTCTGTGACATTTAAGTTGCTAATCAAATATCCAAAACATGGTAGAATATTTATGAAAAACTATACAAATACTACCAGTGACATCCTGTTTGAATAAAGCTCTGGTTCCACTGGGGATTGAACCCAGGACCTGCTGCATGTAAAGCAGACATGATAAACACTACACTATGGAACCTCTGTAATAATACATTTCCTAATCAAACTTTTAACACATGATCAAATATAAATGACTAGCATAAAATACTACAAGTCATGGCAGCCAATACAATAAAGCTCTGGTTCCACTGGGGATTGAACCCAGGACATTCTGTGTGTAAAGCAGACTTGATGACTACTACACTATGGAACCTCTGTGACATATAAGTTGCTAATCAAATATTCAAGACATGGTCAAATATATATGAATACTATAAAAAAAGTACCAGTGAGGTCAGGTGAGGATACAGCTCAGGTTCCACTGGGGATTGAACCCAGGACCTTCTGCGTGTAAAGCAGACGTGATAACCACTACACTATGAAACCTCTGTAATAATACATTTCCTAATCAAACCTTTAACACATGATGGAATATAAATTACTAGCATAAGATACTACTCATGATGGCAGCCAATACAATAAAGCTTTGGTTACACTGGGGATCGAACCCAGGACCTTCTGCGTGTAAATCAGACTTGATGACTACTACACTATGGAACCTCTGTGAGAAAGTAATTTAACTAATTGCAATATAAACATGGTTCTGAATATAGTTCAGGAGTTAAAAAGCTGCATTCACAGTCTCAAAATAAATATTAGAGATACAGTACTTCTGGGGATTGAACCCAGAACCTTCTGTGTGTGAAGCATGACATGATGACTACTACATGAATTGCATCATTCATGTCATTCTCTCAAATATGTTGGTGTTTTGGTCACATAAGTCACAGTGGATGTACAGAGACTGATGCTAGGGTTCATTGTTATTTAGTTCAAGCATTGTTTTAAATCTAGTCAATGTTTATTTTTTACATTTTCTCTATTTACAATTGGTAATGATTAATTAGGCACAAAGACTTGTGATTTCCACTGGTTCTTGGAACAAACCCACACGTATTGTCTCGACGATTGACCGGATGCTATAAGACCAAAGTCTGGTTCCACTGGGGATTGAACCCAGGACCTTCTGCGTGTAAATCAGACGTGATGACTACTACACTATGGAACCTCTGTGACATTGTGGTTGCTAATCAAATATCCAAAACATGGTAGAATATTTATGAAAAACTATACAAATATTACCAGTGACGTCACGTGTGGATAAAGCTCTGGTTCCACTGGGGATTGAACCCAGGACCTTCTGCGTGTAAAGCAGACGTGATAACCACTACACTATGGAACCTCTGTAAAATACATTTCCTAATCAAACCTTTAACACATGATCAAATATAAATGACTAGCATAAAATACTACTCATGATGGCAGCCAATACAATAAAGCTTTGGTTCCACTGGGGATTGAACCCAGGACCTTCTGCGTGTAAAGCAGACTTGATGACTACTACACTATGGAACCTCTGTCATGTAGACATTTTAAATTCATGTATATGTATCTGGATATCACCAAAGTTTATGTTTTACTAACAATTGTAAGGCTGAAGTCGAATAGTCCATTTAGCTTAGGAACCTTCCTAAAGGAGTGAAATGACCCGGAAGTCCCTCAGTGGCAGCCATGATAAGTGCCGTTCGAATTCTCTAGAATGATGAGAATGATAGGAAAGGAGGTTTCAAACTTCCTTTATAACCTCCTTTAGCTTAGGAACCACTGGACCTCCCTAACCGGCAGGAGAAGCGAAAATGCTGCCCCACAATGCCTTGCAGCCGCAGCATTTGCCGTCACTCCACGGTCGGCCGTTCATTGAAACAACCGATTATGACCGAGAAATTATATCATGAAAGTTACGGTGCTTATTAAGCATTTTAAAACATAGGTGGTACGTTGCCAAAGTGCTTTGTTTTGAACGTTCATCAGTATTATAATCAAAAAGAGAAATATGAACGTTAGTTTTCACTGAAATTATCAAATAAAGTCAACATTTCAGTCTTTACTGAGCTGTGTGGGCTTTGTTCAACTTTTAAAAGATGTTTGAATGGTGATATACACAGTGATAGATGTTAAGGACTAACGTTTATAATAAATACATCTGTATTGATTTTAAGATCTTTAGTTCATACAATCATACGTATTGGGATCATTTGTATTAATGTGGACCGGAGGGAGAGGGTGACGAGCATAAGTTTCACTTTCCTTTTTTATTTCAATTCCAACTTTGGTCATGAAGAATATGTTTCTCTGTTGTCCACGTTCATAAAGCAAAGCAGCAGCATCAGAGCACGGTGCAGAGTCTCTAGATGAGTTTACAGTAGTCCCTTGTTCTTATTAAACATTAATGTTGTAGTCCGCTGTATAGAAAACTGTAGTTTCCATAGTTTCCCCACAGCAGCAGACGCACACAATGACGTCCGCTGGCGCATCATAAACACGTCCGATAGTGAAAGTGCATTCGGATTCTCTAAAGTACCGCAGTCTCTTCTCCTAAGTCCTTTTGAATTGTCCTATCCACTATCCCTTAACCCCGTGACGTTTCACTCAGAGGTCAAGGAATAGACGATAGGGTTAGAACTTAGGAGCTGATTTTTAAACTATCCGACTGCAGCCTAAGAGTGTGTGGGTTACATTGATGCAAGGTCAGGGTTAGGTTATGAACATGGTTTTCCATTTTTTAAGGCGCAATCTTGATTTATTTGAACTGAAATAAGACCCAGGGAACAACAAGACAGGCGTCAGGTTCCACTGGGGATTGAACCCAGGACCTTCTGCGTGTAAAGCAGACGTGATGACTACTACACTATTGAACCTCTGTGACAATTAAGTTGCTAATCAAATATCCAAAACATGGTAGAATATTTATGAAAAACTATACAAATACTACCAGTGACATCCTGTTTGAATAAAGCTCTGGTTCCACTGGGGATTGAACCCAGGACCTGCTGCATGTAAAGCAGACATGATAAACACTACACTATGGAACCTCTGTAATAATACATTTCCTAATCAAACTTTTAACACATGATCAAATATAAATGACTAGCATAAAATACTACAAGTCATGGCAGCCAATACAATAAAGCTCTGGTTCCACTGGGGATTGAACCCAGGACCTTCTGCGTGTAAAGCAGACGTGATAACCACTACACTATGAAACCTCTGTAATAATACATTTCCTAATCAAACCTTTAACACATGATGGAATATAAATTACTAGCATAAGATACTACTCATGATGGCAGCCAATACAATAAAGCTTTGGTTACACTGGGGATCGAACCCAGGACCTTCTGCGTGTAAATCAGACTTGATGACTACTACACTATGGAACCTCTGTGAGAAAGTAATTTAACTAATTGCAATATAAACATGGTTCTGAATATAGTTCAGGAGTTAAAAAGCTGCATTCACAGTCTCAAAATAAATATTAGAGATACAGTACTTCTGGGGATTGAACCCAGAACCTTCTGTGTGTGAAGCATGCCATGATGACAACTACATGAATTGCATCATTCATGTCATTCTCTCAAATATGTTGGTGTTTTGGTCACATAAGTCACAGTGGATGTACAGAGACTGATGTTAGGATTCATTGTTATTTAGTTCAAGCATTAGTTCAAAATTGAATACAACATCGACCCAATTTCTTCGGTCAATGACGGGAGAGTTTTGAAAGTGACAAAACACTGTTTCACACATTTAAAAACACTTAAACAATTAAACAATGTTTACCCAGGATTCAGGCACCTTCCCTGGCTTGTAAAATGTGGTGATGCGCCCTGGAGGTATCAGACTATTTAAAACATGTATACCCAGGATTCAATCACTTTTCCTGGCTTGCAAAGTGCTGTGAAAAAGCCTGTTCTCTTGGTGCAGTCTGGGTGCAAGAGGCATGCGCTGAAATGAGATCTCTGGGTGTGCTCTGTGGCTCTCACAGCCCGCTTCTCTCTGGCTGCTCTCTCCCTGTTTTCACAGCACTTTTCCCCAGCTTTCAAACACTTATTGCTGGGTATGACAGCCTTGTGCATCACCCTGGAGCTCTGCCTAGGTGCCTTTGAGTGTGAGACCCTGTTAACAGTAGTGAACCTGCTGCCAGCATTACAAACATATAAATCAGGCGTTTTCAATCAATCAATCAATCAATGTTTATTTATATAGCCCAATATCACAAATGTTACATTTGTCTCAGTGGTCTTCACAGTGTGTACAGAATATCAGTATGACAATACGACACCCTCTGTCCTTAGACCCTCACATCGTACAAGGAAAAACTTCCAAAGAAAACCTAGTTTAAAGGGTTTTAACACTTTTTTCCTTGAAAATGATTTGTATTCACTATCATGGGGCTATATAAATCAAATTGCGGGTAATTAGGAGCACAATTGTACCTTTTACTATTTAAATGTATTTGTATTATATATTTTGGTCTATTAAAGTGACATTTATGGGTGACTTTGTCAGTTTATGGAGATTAGCCCACAATTCCCGGAGGTTCCAGGCCGAATTTTGGAGCCCATAGGCGGCCTGCCATGTGCCCCCATCTGTGGAAAGCCGAAAAAAGTAAAGAAAATGGTCAATTACATCTTAAAATAATCAAAAATGAAGTTTTAAAAAATCGTGAAAAAACTAGAGTGCCAACAGAGGAGGGGCTCCAAAAAGCTCAAGTCTTCGGCGCTTCGGGCCGAAGCCCTGGACACTTTTCCACTCCCCCGTTGCATTTGACAACGGAGAGGGGAATCGAGACCTCCCCTCCTCCGTCAAAAAAATGAATTCATGTTTTTCAAGCTACCATCCGCACGAAATCAGAAACCCGGTTTTTGAGAGGACTCAGAAAAAAAACGGCCGTTTCACATGATGGAGGAATGTGTCCGCTACATGAGTGCTTTGGCTCGGATACAATTGTTGCCTGGAGACCCCCCAGAATAGTTCTTATCAAACTTTAAGTTTTTGAACTGGTCTCTGAAGGAATGCAAGGGGAGTTGTCAGGGAATTATGAGACACTATTTTGGGTTACAATTTCTCCTTTTTCACCCCTTTCCTCTGGTTCTCCCAAAAGATAACTTAGAGTTTTTCTGACTCTGGAGGAATGTAAGGAGAGTTGTCAGGGGACTCTATCCGCCTTAAGAGACACTATTTTCGGAAACAATTTATCCATTTTCACCCCTTTTCTCTGGTTCTTCCAAAAGTTTACTTAGACTTTTTCTGACTCTGGAGGAATGTAAGGAGAGTACCCGCATTATGATGCACTATTTTCGGATACTTTTGGCCCGTTATCATGGTTCTCCAAAAAGTTAACTCAGACATTTTGTGACTCTGGAGGAATGTGAGGGGAGTTGCCAGGGGACTCTACATGCATTATGATGCACTATTTTCGGATACTTTTGGCCGGTTTTCATGGTTCTCCAAAAAGTTAACTCAGACTTGTTGTGACACTGGAGGAATGTGAGGGGAGTTGTCAGGGGACTCTACTCTATGATGCACTATTTTCGGATACTTTTGGCCCGTTTTCATGGTTCTCCAAAAAGTTTACTCAGACTTTTTGTGACTCTGGAGGAATGTGAAGGGAGTTGTCAGGGAACACTACCTGCATTATGATGCACTATTTTTGGATACTTTTGGCCCGTTTCCATGATTCTCCAAAAAGTTAACTCAGACTTTTTGTGACTCTGGAGGAATGTGAGGGGAGTTCCCTCACATTCCGCTCTTCACCAATCCTGTTTGTAATATACATGGATCGGATTTCGAGGCGTAGTCGTGGGGGAGGGGGTCTGCAGTTTGGTGGACTAAGGATTGCACCACTGCTTTTTGCAGATGATGTGGTTCTAATGGCTTCATCGGTCTGCGACCTTCAGCACTCACTGGATCGGTTCACAACCGAGTGTGAAGCGGCTGGGATGAGGATCAGCACCTCCAAATCTGAGGCCATGGTTCTCAGCAGGAAACCGATGGACTGTCCACTCAAAGTAGGGAATGAGTCCTTACCCCAAGTGAAGGAGTTCAAATATCTCTGGGTCTTTTTCTCGAGTGAGGGAACAATGGAGCGTGAGATGGGCCGGAGAATCGGAGCAGCGGGAGCGGTACTGCAGTCGCTTTACCGCACCGTAGTGACAAAAAGGGAGCTGAGCCAGAAGGCAAAGCTCTCTGTCTACCGGGCCATTTTCGTTCCTACCCTCACCTATGGTCATGAACGATGGGTCATGACCGAAATAACGAGATCGCGGATACAAGCGGCCGAGATGGGTTTTCTCCGCCGGGTGGCTGGTGTCTCCCTTAGGGATAAGGTGAGAAGTTCGGTCATCAGGGAGGGACTCGGAGTTGAGCCGCTCCTCCTTTGCGTCGAAAGGAACCAGTTGAGGTGGTTCGGGCACCTAGTTAGGATGCCACCTGGGCGTCTCCCTAGGGAGGTGTTCCAGGCACGTCCAGCTGGGAAGAGACCAAGGGGTAGACCTAGGACAAGGTGGAGGGATTATATCTCTTCGCTGGCCTGGGAGCGCCTTGGGATCCCCCAGTCAGAGCTGGTTGCTGTCGCCAGGGAAAAGAAAGTTTGGGGCTCTCTGCTGGAACTGCTATCCCCGCGACCCGACCACGGATAAGCGGGAGAAGATGGATGGATGGACAAAGACTTGTGATTTCCACTGGTTCTTGGAACAAACCCACATGTATTGATGTATTGACTCGACGCTATAAGACCAAAGTCTGGTTCCACTGGGGATTGAACCCAGGACATTCTGCGTGTAAAGCAGACGTGATAACCACTACACTACGGAACCTCTGTCATGTAGACTTTTTAAGTTAATGTATATGTATCTGGATATCACCAAAGTTTATTTTTTACTAACAATTGTAAGAGTTTGTGGGTTGCATTGATGCAAGGTCAGGGTAAGGTTATGAACATGGTTTTCCATTTTTTAAGGCACAATCTTGATTCATTTGACCTAAAATAAGACCCAGGGAACAACAAGACAGGCGTAAGGTTCCACTGGGGATTGAACCCAGGACCTTCTGCGTGTAAAGCAGACATGATAACCACTACACTATGGAAGCTCTGTTATAATATGTTTCCTAATCAAACCTTTAACACATGATCACATATAAATGACTAGCATAAAATACTACTAGTGATGGCAGCCAATACAATAAAGCTTTGGTTCCACTGAGGATTGAACCCAGGACCTTCTGCGTGTAAAGCAGACGTGATGACTACTACACTATGGAACCTCTGTGACATTTAAATTGCTAATCAAATATTCAAGACATGGTAGAATATTTATGACTACTATATAAATACTACCAGTGACGTCACGTCACTGGTAGTAAAGCTCTGGTTCCACTGGGGATTGAACCCAAGACATTCTGCATGTAAAGCAGACTTTATGACTACTACACTATGGAACCTCTGTGAGAATGTAATTTAACTATTTGCAATATAAACATGGTTCTGAATATAGTCCAGGAGTTAAAAAGCTGCATTCACAGTCTCAAAATAAATATTAGACATACAGTACTTCTGGGGATTGAACCCATAACCTTCTGTGTGTGAAGCATGACATGATGACTACGATATGAATTGCATCATTCATTTTATTCTCTCAAATATGTTGGTGTTTTGGTCACATAAGTCACAGTGGATGTACAGAGACTGATGTTATGGTTCATTGTTATTTAGTTCAAGCATTAGTTCAAGATTGAATACAACATCGACCCAATTTCTGCGGTCAATGACGGGAGAGTTTTGAAAGTGAAAAAACACTGTTTCACACATTTAAAAACACTTAAACAATTAAACAATGTTTACCCAGGATTCAGGCACCTTCCCTGGCTTGTAAGATGTGGTGATGCGCCCTGGAGATATCAGACTATTTAAAACATGTAGACCCAGGATTCAATCACTTTTCCTGGCTTGCAAAGTGCTGTGAAAAAGCCTGTTCTCTTGGTGCAGTCTGGGTGCAAGAGCCATGCGCTGCAATGAGATCTCTGGGTGTGCTCTGTGGCTCTCACAGCCCGCTTCTCTCTGGCTGCTCTCTCCCTGTATTCACAGCACTTTTCCCCAGCTTTCAAACACTTATTGCTGGGTATGAAAGCCTTGTGCATCACCCTGGAGCTCTGCCTAGGTGCCTTTGAGTGTGAGACCCTGTTAACAGCAGTGAACCTGCTGCCAGCATTACAAACATATAAATCAGGCGTTTTAACACTTTTTTCCTTGAAAATGATTTGTATTCACTATCATGGGGCTATATAAATCAAATTGCGGGTAATTAGGAGCACAATTGTACATTTTACTATTTAAATGTATTTGTATTATATATTTTTGGGCTATTATAGTGACATTTCTGGGTGACTTTGTCAGTTTATGGAGATTAGCCCACAATTTCCGTTGGTTCCAGGCCAAATTTGGGAGCTCATAGGTGGCCTGCCATGTGCCCCCATCCGTGGAAAGCCGAAAAAAGTAAAGAAAATGATCAATTATATCTTAAAATAATCAAAATTGAAGTTTTAAAAACATCTTGAAAAAACTAGAGTGCCAACAGAGGAGGGGCTCCAAAAAGCTCAAGTCTTCGGCGCTTCGGGCCGAAGCCCTGGACACTTTTCCACTCCCCCGTTGCATTTGACAACGGAGAGGGGAATCGAGACCTCCCCTCCTCCGTCAAAAAAATTCATTCATGTTTTTCAAGCTACCATCCGCACGAAATCAGAAATCCGGTTTTTGAGACGACTCAGAAAACAAACGGCCGTTTCACATCATGGAGGAATGTGTCCGCTACATGAGTGCTTTGGCTCGGATACAATTGTTGCCTGGAGACCCCCCAGTATGGTTCTTACCAAACTTTAAGTTTTTGAACTGGTCTCTGAAGGAATGCAAGGGGAGTTGTCAGGGAATTATGAGACACTATTTTGGGATACAATTTCTCCATTTTCACCCCTTTCCTCTGGTTCTCCCAAAAGATAACTTAGAATTTTTCTGACTCTGGAGGAATGTAAGGAGAGTTGTCAGGGGACACTATCCGCCTTAAGAGACACTATTTTCAGAAACAATTTATCCATTTTCACCCCTTTTCTATGGTTCTTCCAAAAGTTAACTTTCAGGTGGATAAAGCTCTGGTTCCACTGGGGATTGACCCCAGGACCTTCTGCGTGTAAAGCAGACGTGAAGACTACTACACTACGGAACCTCTGTCGTGTAGACTTTTTAAGTTAATATACATGGATCTGGTTCCAACCAAAGTTTATTTTTTACAAACAATTGTAAGAGTGTGTGGGTTACATTGATGCAATGTCAGGGTCAGGTTATGAACATGGTTTTCTATTTTTTAAGGTGCAATCTTGATTAATTTGACCTGAAATAAGACCCAGGGAACAACAAGACAGGCTTCAGGTTGCACTGGGGATTGAACCCAGGACCTTCTGCGTGTAAAGCAGACGTGGAAACCACTACACTATGGAACCTCTGTAATAAGACTTGTCCTAATCAAACCTTTAACTCATGATAGAATATAAATGACTAGTATAAGATACTACTAGTGATGGCAGCCAATACAATAAAGCTTTTGTTCCACTGGGGATTGAACCCAGCTTGTGATTTCCATTGGTTCTTGGAACAAACCCACACTTATTGACTCGATGATTGACCGGATGCTATAAGACCAACGTCTGGTTCCACTGGGGATTGACCCCAGGACCTTCTGCGTGTAAAGCAGACGTGAAGACTACTCCACTATGGAACTTCTGTCGTGTAGACTTTTTAAGTTAATATACATGGATCTGGTTCCAACCAAAGTTTATTTTTTACAAACAATTGTAAGAGTGTGTGGGTTACATTGATGCAATGTCAGGGTCAGGTTATGAACATGGTTTTCTATTTTTGAAGGCGCAATCTTGATTCATTTGACCTGAAATAAGACCCAGGGAACAACAAGACTGGCGTCAGGTTCCACTGGGGATTGAACGCAGGACCTTCTGCGTGTAAAGCAGACTTGATGACTACTATATGGAAACTCTGTGACATTTAAATTGCTAATCAAATATTCAAAACATGGTCAAATATATATGACTACTATAAATATAGTACCAGTGAGGTCAGGTGAGGAAAAAGCTCTGGGGATCGAACCCAAGACCTTCTGTGTGTGAAGCATGACATGATGACTACTACATGAATTGCATCATTCATGTCATTCTCTCAAATATGTTGGTGTTTTGGTCACAGTGGATGTACAAAGACTGATGTTAGGGTTCATTGTTATTTAGTTCAAGCATTGTTTTAAATCTAGTCAATGTTTATTTTTTACATTTTCTCTATTTACAATTGGTAATGATTAATTAGGCACAAAGACTTGTGATTTTCACCGGTTCTGGGAACAAACCCACACTTATTGACTCGACAATTGACCGGATGCTATAAGACCAAAGTCTGGTTCCACTGGGGATTGAACCCAGGACCTTCTGCGTGTAAAGCAGACGTGATAACCACTACACTATGGAACCTCTGTAATAATACTTTTCCTAATCAAACCTTTAACACATGATCAATTATAAATGACTAGCATAAAATACTACTAGTGATGGCAGCCAATACAATAAATCTTTGGTTCCACTGGGGATTGAACCCAGGACGTTCTGCGTTTAAAGCAGACGTGATGACTACTACACTATGGAACCTCTGTGACATTTAAGTTGCTAATCAAATATCCAAAACATGGTAGAATATTTATGAAACACTATACAAATACTACCAGTGACGTCACGTGTGGATACAGCTCTAGTTCCACTGGGGATTGAACCCAGGACCTTCTGCGTGTAAAGCAGACTTGATGAATGCTATATGGAAACTCTGTGACATTTAAATTGCTAATCAAATATTCAAGACATGGTCAAATATATATGATTACTATAAAAATAGTACCAGTGAGGTCAGGTGAGGATAAAGCTCTGGTTCCACTGGGGATTGAACCCAGGACCTTCTGCGTGTAAAGCAGACTTGATAACTACTACACTATGGAACCTCTGTGAGAATGTAATTTAACTAATTGCAATATAAACATGGTTCTGAATATAGTTCAGGAGTTAAAAAGCTGCATTCACAGTCTCAAAATAAATATTAGACATACAGTACTTCTGGGGATTGAACCCAGAACCTTCTGTGTGTGAAGCATGACATGATGACTACTACATGAATTGCATCATTCATGTCATTCTCTCAAATATGTTGGTGTGTTGGTCACATAAGTCATAGTGGATGGACAGAGACTGATGTTAGGGTTCATTGTTATTTAGTTCAAGCATTGTTTTAAATCTAGTACATTTTTATTTTTTACATTTTCTCTATTTACAATTGGTAATGATTAATTAGGCACAAAGACTTGTGATTTCCACTGGTTCTTGGAACAAACCCACACTTATTGACTCGACGATTGACCGGATGCTATAAGACCAAAGTCTGGTTCCACTGGGGATTGAACCCAGGACCTTCTGCTTGTAAAGCAGACGTAATAACCACTACACTATGAAACCTCAGTCATGTAGACTTTTTAAGATAATGTACATGTATCTGGATATCACCGAAGTTTATATTTTACTAACAATTCTAAGAGTTTGTGGGTTACATTGATGCAAGGTCAGGGTAAGGTTATGAACATGGTTTTCCATTTTTTAAGGCGCAATCTTGATTCATTTGACCTGAAATAAGAAACAGGGAACAACAAGACAGACGTCAGGTTCCACTGGGGATTGAACCCAGGACCTTCTGCGTGTAAAGCAGACGTGATAACCACTACACTATGGAACCTCTGTAATAATATGTTTCCTAATCAAACCTTTAACACATGATTCAATATAAATGACTAGTATAAAATACTACTAGTGATGACTACTACACTATGGAACCTCTGTAATATTAAATGTCCTAATCAAACCTTTAACACATGGTAGAATGTAAATGACTAGCATAAAATACTACTAGTGAGGGCAGCGAATAGGAACAAGCTATGGGGACTGAACCCAGGGCCTTCTGCGTGTAAAACAGACGTGATGATACTACAATATTGAACCTCTGTAACATTTAAATTGCTAATCACATCTCCAAGATATGGTAGAATATATGACTTCTATAAAAATACTACGGGTGATGGCAGCCAACAGGATAAAACATTGTTTCCACTGGGGATTGAACTCAGGACCTTCTGCGTGTAAAGCAGACATGATAACTACTACACTATGTGTTAGGGTTCAGTTTACATGAAAAAAGTTATTCGCTGCTTTGTCAAAATCCTTTTCCTGGCATAAGACCTCAGTCAGGTAACAATAAGACATGTTTGTGTGGAAATATCCCACATACTGACTGTGGTAATAACATATAACTTTTGTGTAAAGCAGACGTGATGAGTACTACACTATGGAAACTCAACAAGGAACCTTTCACCATACGGAAACTTACATATAGGATTGAAATAACACAATATATATAAAACCCTTAAACATTAATATAAAATAACCCAATTGCCCTTTGGCACAGGCTCCCCCAACACACACAACACACACTCACACCACCCCATGCTTATTGAATATATTAAATAGGTAGTTTGAACCTCTTGGTGCTCCAATTTGACTCTGCCAGAGAAACATGCTGCTCAGCCTTCTGTGCCCTTTCCCCACACATACAAACACACGCACACACACACACACACACACACACACACACACACACACACACACACACACACACACACACACACACAGATCCCCTTTGCGCCCTCAGGGCCCCCATATGTACTCGATGGATGAGCCTTTTCAAGACTACTCGTACAGAGATTTCAGAAGTGTCTGCACATGTCCAACAGTGCAGTACACAGTAAAGATATATCAGAGCTCAGTCCTAACAGTATAGTACAAATATTGTCAGCATCAATCCAGCATGGACCTTTTATAATGTCGTTTGAATTTAACCAATAACTGATAACATCTGTTCAAAAAATCTCACAAAAGAGACTTGGATTACATTAACAAAATGTGATAGTTTGTAAATGTATTCAAGATAACATGGGTTGCGTAAACAATTTCCAGCGGTGAAACATTCCCATCAATCATCAATCATTCAAAGTTAAACAGTGAGATGTCACACAACGGAGGTTCCATAGTGTCGAGCTCCTTAGTTCCAGGGTTCCAGAAGTCTCTCTTGTTACCTTGCTGTGCCTTATCTCAGGTAAAAGGAATCAAGATCGCCCCAGAAAAAACCATGTTCACAACCTTACCCTGACCTTGCCTTCATCTAACCCTCAAACTCTTGCATATTTGTACAAATGAAGCTGTGGTCAGAACCACATATATGTGTTTTAACTTAAAAAGTCTACATGACGGAGGTTCCATAATGTAGTAGTTATCATGTCTGCTTTATATGCAGACATTACTGCTCTGTTAGGTCAGTGTTGGTATGACTGTCTCCTCTTATACCTGCATGAAGTCTGCAGTGTGTGGACATCAGCTGAGGGGGATAAATCTGTTCCTCGCATGTGCACTAAACACCAAAACCCACATGAGTGTATGCAGCATGATGTGCACAGATATGCATCGCAATAACCTGTGTACACACACACCGACACACGTCTAGTCTCAGGAAGAATTTTAGAATACGTAGCGACTGATATAAAGAAAAAAATTGTCTCTTATGTTCTCACACGTCAAGTTGTTCATGCAATAATGACACGGTGTGTGTGTGTGTGTGTGTGTGTGTGTGTGTGTGTGTGTGTGTGTGTGTGTGTGTGTGTGTGTTGTGTGTGTGTGTGTGTGTGTGTGTGTGTGTGTGTGTGTGTGTGTGTGTGTGTGTGTGTGTGTGTGTATTTCATCATTACAGTATGTAACACTGACATCTGCTGGGAGCAGTGTGGGTGTTGTGATTAGCATCACTGCTGCTGTTGCCATGTGTATAGATATTTGTGTGTGTGTGTGTGCGTGTGTGTGTCTGTGTGTGTGTGTTTGTGTTTATTCGTGTTAGATTAAATATGTTTTCGACAGTTGTTACCTTTAATAGTATAACTAGTACTCTGAAAGGAAAGTATGACACCCTTCCGGCAAAACATGTTTCTTTCAGACTATTGTAAAGGATAACTAACAAATACGGATTGATGTCTTTATTTGACTTACTTTGCCCGTTTGTGTCTGTAGATTTCTCCCAAATTCACCAAAAGTTAGCATTACATAATGCCTCATTTGCATATTTTAAAATAACATTTCAGAAAACTTGCAATATAAAAAGAAATTGTGTTAATCTCAGTAACGAGGTGGGGAAGTTTCATGGAGATGTATGTGAGTTAGTTTTTTTACCCTATTCAACTTTAGTGACCTTGTGCTTATCGTATCTAAATATTCCCAAAACATGGATTTAAAGCTGGATATATTTATTTTTGGACTAATTATGACCTGAGAATTTTTTTATCCCAGACAATTATCTCTGGTTTGGTCTCCACCACCTAACAATCTTTATATCAGATAAGAGTTACCTTTCACATTTGTCATTTAGTCCATATTATAGATAAGATTAGTTTAAAAAGTATTTTTATGACTGAATTATGTCGGCTCTTACTGTTTATACCTTTTCCTCTTTGGTTTTCTTCCAATCATAAGTCTTGAGACTCCTCCTGATTTAAACATTGAACACGGCTTTGTGAAATAAACAGGGGAAATGAATGTAACTGGTGTTGAAAGAAGCCTCTCTGGCATCCATTTCGTAAATGTTTCAGGGGGGGGCGTCAGGCTGAGTTTAAGAGCTCTAAACTGGATACAGTTAATCCTTTTATCCATATCCTTGCCGCGGGGCGACCAAAATAAACGCTGGAGTCAAGAGGAATCGTAGAGAAAGAGCTGTGACTGTGAGAAGAGAGAAATATAGAAGGGAATTCATAAAGATGTGCTTTTATTTGACTTGGAAAGTGACTTCTGGCAAATTGATTTATCACAGCTTCGGCCTCACTAACTCTTGTCTTGTCTCTGTACCATGTTGTGTAAAGACATGGCCAATACAGCAACACATAAAAGGTTGGGGGTCATATAAAGAATATAAAGTCTAGAAATATAACCTGGATAAAAGCTTCCCTGCATGTTAATGGCATGTGTTTCTATGTGTGCAGACTTGGGTAGAATACAACAATAGGTTTGATGAACTTATCAAATGATATCCCTGCATCTGTCCAACACTATCGCCGGTATTCTACAAAACACAAGATTATGTTTAATGCAGTGTCAGAAACGAAGGGGTACAAAGGGGTAAAATTACCCAAGGTGATACAGACGGGTACAAATGGACCCCAGTTTTCCAAATAGAGAAGTTGATACCAAAACCAGTGAGTGTCCGCAATTACCACAGTGACAACAACACAATAAATCCCATGTGCTGTATAGTACAATGATACGGTCATATATGCATTTCTTATATTCCTGATTGATTTTCTACATGAATTCCCCTATTACTTCCGAACCTGTTCTGACCTTGGGAAGTCAACGTCCTAGTATTGACTAATAAGTCATGTTGGCCATAGAAGAGCTTGTGAACATTGAAGTATTTTGCAATAACCTTCATTCAGATCTGCTCGTTTCTAGTCTTGATTGTTAGAGAGTATATTGTTAAGCATCAGGGCACATCATGTCAACATCCGTTATGCACTGTATGCAAAACAAGTTACATTAAATATCATTATTTAATAATAATATTTTATTTATTATTATTGTTTCTTATCCTATATCTAATAGAACTGCTCGGGTCTTGATAGATTGAGTGGGGAAGTTCATGAGATCTTTCTAGAGGGTTATCAAGAATAACTTTTATTCAATGACCTTTCCCCTCTCTGTCTGTGTCTGTGTGTTCTCTTGTTCTGATGAACCCAGCCAAATCTTTTTTCTTGTTTTGTATCTATATCTATGCCGGGATCCGGAGTCGAGGCTGATCCTCTTGCTGTAGTCCTGTGTCCTGGATCCTCTATCCTGAGTTCTGGATTAAGTCGTGGACTTCGGGTCGTGGCTGAACCTGTCTCTGCGGTCTTGCCTTGGGTCTCGTCATGCTGCTTCCCTGATGGCTTCCACAGGACTGAAGCTGACATCCTCGTGGATTCATCTTCTTATTACAGACACATGCATTTCCTAACATTCGGTCTATATGCTGTAAAATGTATTATCTCTTCGATTTACACACGGCATCTATTGCACGTCTGTCCGTCCTGGGAGAGGGATCCCTCCTCTGCTGCTCTCCCTGAGGTTTCTCCCACTTTTTTCCCCTTAAACTGTGGGTTTTTCTCTGGAAGTTTTTCCTTGTACGATGTGAGGGTTCTAAGGACAGAGGGTCTAAGGACAGAGGGTCTAAGGATAGAGGGTGTCGTTTTTCTCATACTGATATTCTGAACAATCTGTGCTGTTGTATTTGCTGTAAAGTGTCTCTACTGTAGGCTAATTTTATTATATGTACAGCACTTTGGCTCAACCAAAAATCATTTATAAATGTGCTATATAATAAAACTTGATTTGATTTGATTTATCGTGTTTTATCATTTAGCTCAGAAATGCTTTTTTAAGTGGTAACCCAGAAACAGTTAATAAGAAGTCTATGATGGGAGGTTAACTCTAGTCTCCTGCATGCAAACTTGACACGATTATCAGCCACATTGACCTCAATATTCGTACTTTCCCACCTCTCTAAGTCCCTACATTAACCCTTAGCTTGCAATGGCATATAAACAAACTATATTTAAACCACAATGTGCAACATATTAAACTAGGACGCAGTTCTTCACATTCAGAATCCTCTGACTCTATCAAAGTCTGGATTTAGAGCAAATGTATTTACAATCCTGGCCACCTAAAATAACCCAGTGAGTGAGCAGGTGACGGCCGCTCATTCATCCTGATCGACTCTCACCTGAGCAGCAGAGAGGCTGAATAAATCACAGCAGCGTCTCTAGACACCGAGGAGCTAAAAAACAGGACAGGAGGAGAACGGAGAGACTCCATCATTCCAGCGGAGCAAACTAGAAACATCTGAAGAATCTCCGCTGCCCGGTAAAGGGCTGCCGGAGGAAACTGAGGGATAAACGTGTTCAATGATTACCAATGAATGACTCCTAAAAGTGATCTCTGAAGAACAGACTGTGTATTATGCTAAACCCACCAAGACCAGAGACTTTTCCTGACATTTCCATGGTATTTTTACTTTGATGTTATAAGAGTTACCGTACAATGAAGCCGGATTTGAATGTGTTCTGGTTCCCAACCTTTCATATTCACAAAGCCTTCTCAATAGAAGGAACAGCCTCAAAACTGCTGTAGAAAAAGTACTAATTAAAGGCAACAGAACAACGACAAAGCATCAGCGAAAAGAAAACACAACATTTGTTAGAAACAAGCTTATTAAGCAACTATGGTAGGTAAGAAAAAAAGTGCTTAAAAATACCCAACCTAGATTGTATTAGATGGGACTGTTTCTGTATTTAAACTATTGTTCCCAACTTCATGAAGAAAAGTATGCGGTTAAAACAACCAAATGATTAATCGAAGAATGATCAAGAATAAGGGGAAAAAGAAAACACTGAATTATTCATACAAAAAGTGCATTAAAATATGTTTGATTGAACAAAAGAGGAATATTTATCGGATGTAATATTCACAAGAAAAAATTCTGCTTGATATTAATTTATTTTAAACACACTCTTCCTGCAGTTATTGTGTTTAGTATTTGTGTTATTTTGTTCTCTTGTTGGTTATTGTTATGCATTCAATATACAATTAAACATACATGGGATATGTCACATAACATGTCAGAAAATTGCTAGCTGACAAAATAAACAGGTAACGATGCATTCTAGGACATTTTAGCAAAATAATTGCGCTTATCGTATCTCAAATATTTCTAAAACATGGAATTTAAAGCTGCATTTATTAAATTTTAGGACGATTTTATGACAGACGATTAGCTCTGGTTTGGTCTCCACCACCTAAATATATATAAAAATATGTCATGGGTTGTCAGTCCATTAAAGACAAACGTTTTAAAACCACTTTCTTAAGCCACTGGACCGGCAGAAGTAACAACCAAGATGACTTTGCTCAAAGTGGAGAAATTGTTTCTCAGCTAATTTCCTTCCCTTCTGATTTGTACGTACTTGCCCGCCTATATATCAAATACTTGTACTTACTTAAGTTATCTTAATTTGTGCACTCCAGGATAAATAAATACTTACATATATATAATATATATATATACAAAGACTTACTCAAAGTTTATAAGAACTTTTTTTAGGTCTTCACGGTCTACTGTATATTGTTCTACTTTGTAATGCTGTTTTAAATTATATTTTGAGATTGATTTCTACTCTTTAATTTCTATCATGCTTGGTTTTGTTTGGTTGTTTTTTATGCTGCAATTCAAACATGTCCGTATCTTATCTTACATGCAACACAAGTCCAAATGTGAACGTCTCGTGAGAATAGAAAACAAACATATTAATTGGTTTGGACTAGACTAAGCATAAGTGCCCTCAATAGTTCATCTTGCTGCACTAACACGGAAAAAATATTCTCATTCCTTAAAGCGAATACCAAGAAATGTACAGCATCTTAATTCATTAAAGGCAGATTTGATGGACATCATGGACGTCATCTGATTACGAAAACGCACACGGAAAAGATGCATCCTGACTTTTCTGAACTCTGGATCCAGGTTTGACTCATTTGTTTAAAGTCAAACAGATTTGACATTGTTGTGCTTCCTTATTTATTCCCAGTAAAACCTGTGTTACTCAGAGGTTATTGTTCGTTAATAACTCACACAACACAACGTTTCCCTGCTGGATTAACGGCTCATGCTGGGAGCTGTGCAGATTGATGCTCTTGCCCCTAAAAACAGTGTTTGTTAGAGGGTGACCAATGGTGTGGATGTTTGGGGGCGTCATTAATATCTCAAGGGGCCCCTTGGAGCAGCAACACTTCTTCATCTTCCTCAACTGAGACGCTGCACGCCGGGCCAGGTGAGAATCCATCATGGCTATTATTACCTGAGGCTATGCACTGCATCCATCACAACACACACACACAACACACACACACACACACACACACACACACACCACACACACACACAACACACATCACACACACACACACACACCACACACCACACACAAGGATACTGTGTCTACACCAGCAAAAGTAAAGACACCTGTTTCCAGGTTTTAAAAAATAGACTTAAAAAAATGGTCCCTGTTTATGTCGATTATAGACACACACACGTTCCTGTCTACTTGCACATACAGAGGACTGCTCTTGTAGGACTGTTACTACACCGACAAAATGAGGACCTATGTGTTACAT